>NC_087202.1:107301135-107385596 GCF_015104395.2 Macrobrachium nipponense | reverse complement strand
GTACCAGTAATCCGATACATCACAGGAGTAGTGGAATGGACAAAGGCAGAACTCGCAGCATAGACCAGAAAACTAGGAAACATAAGACAATACTCAAAGCACTACACCCAAGAGCAAATACGGACAGACTACGCATAACACGAGGGAGAGGGCTACTAAGCATACAGGTCTGCATCAACATCGGAGAACAGAGCACTGGGCAATATCTGAAAAACCAGTGAAAGACGAGTGGCTCAAGTGCATGGGAAGAGGGACCGATAACAGTGGACGAAGACTCAGAAATATACAGGACAGGAGAATGACAAACAGAACAGAGGAATGGCACAACAAACCAATGCACGGACAACACATAAGACATACATTCTCTCTCTCTCTCTCTCTCTCTCTCTCTCTCTCTGAAAGTGCCTATGTATACATATATCTTATGTGTACTAATGCTAAAGACAACTTTGAAATATTAATAATATAATCTCCAAGATTAATTCAGTAATAAGATAATCATTTAAGGTAAATTTGATGTAGGATGTTACTTAAGGTACATACATATACATTTGGTATTTGAAATTTCAAGATAGGCAGTTACAAGCATTTTTTGAAGAAGTTCTAAGTATTCAAAGATTTTAACTATTTACGGGGGTCGGTACACATCCCCTGCAAAATCAATGGGGTCTACAGCAACTGATGTAACTTGCACACAGTACAATATAACAGTCATTCACACACTATTGTCTGGAAGGGTAGGAAGTCCTGTAGACAATCACCAAGCATTAACAATTTATCTATCTGCTGCCTGACTGGTTGCTAAAGTCAGTTGCTTTTGTATGTTTTTAGAAAAGAAAGACATGACGAAGGTGAACTTTACAAAAACAAAAGCTGAGTTACTGAACAATACGTGTTTACTTGGCAAATGATATGAAAGCGAAAGAGAGAGAAATTGTCAGTTCTCGCTTTGCAGCTTAATTCTATCCTCTGGAGATTAAAGAGATGTACTTCCCTTACAATGTGCTTTGGGTTTTGCACTGCACTTATAAACAATCCTAAAGCTTTGTTGCAGCATTTGTTTTGTACTGGCTGAATGTTATATTTTAACTTTTCATTCATTCTAGGTCTCCTCCCGCCAAGTTTCCTAGCTTTACCCATACTACCTTATCTTGGTCTGGTTTTACCTCTTGACCTCTAAAATCTATAAATATGACTCTGTGGAACTTTATAATTATTACTTATGTGTCCTGTATTCATTTCTTCCTTTTCTGACCTGCGCTCTTGTTTACTTATATATAGACAGTACCTGGTTGTTGTTGTGGGGGGGGGGGGGGGGGGGGGTGGTTGTTCCCTTCTCAGTGGGGTGCTGATAAGCAAAAACCACAATTAACCAAAACTGCAATTTATGGCGCTTATGGCACTGAGTTTCGGTTAATGGCACCTCTGTTAGGTATGTTATAGCGCCAAAACTCTATTACTGGCACCATAAAACTGGATCGCCATTAAGTGGTCTGTCTGCCGATAACTGGGGACTGCCTGTATATATCTGTTTGTTGATTTATGTATCTCTGATCATCATCGTTTTCTTCTTCTCTCCCTCTTTTTGCTTTTTTTATGTAGGGATTTCAGACTTAAAGTTCACTCATTCTAAATACTGTAATAATTGGATATTGTTATGATACAATAAAGTTTCATACATACTTACCTGGCAGATATATACTTAGCTAAGACTCCGTCGTCCCCAACAGAAATTCAAATTTCGCACCACTCGCTACAGGTAGGTCAGGTGATCTACCGGCCTGCCCTGGGTGGCAGGACTAGGAACCATTCCCGTTTTCTATCATATTTTCTCTCTTCCACCTTTCTCCTGCGGGGAGGCTGGGTGGGCCATTAATCGTATATATCTGCCAGGTAAGTAGTATGAAACTTTATTGTATCATAACAATATCATTTTCATACAATCACTTATCTGTCATATATATACTTAGCTGATTGGCACCCTTTGGTGGAGGGTAAGAGACCGCTAACTACTGGAATAGACAGGTAAACAACATATGTTGTAGGTATATAAAAAACCTTGGTTCCTACCTGATAGGTGGTAGACTTTGTGGCTGCTGCCCAGAAGTCTGCATCACCTCAAGAAACTTTAGCGAGATATGTGATCTATGGCCAAGAGTTCTTGTGGGTCTGCCGATGGGGTCTTATCCGCTTACTCGGCAAAGCCTAAAAGGACTTTGTCAATGGGTGCTAATCCACTTATATGATACACCTTGATGAAGGAGCACACACAAACGATCCCGATCAAGTGATCCTAACCACCATGTTAGTACTAAAGATTGTTCAGAGTTATCCCCACTCACAAACAACCAGAACTCAACAACACATTACGCACACATACATAAAATTTTCAAAAAAAAAATTAATACTCATCTAATAAGATATCACAAGAGTTCCTTACTGAACAATAGTGAACGGCCGCCAGTGCGACATCTAGCACTATTGTCAGCAGAAAGTCTAGAACATATCTATTAGAAGGTATGTACAAATTTAAGGATCGGTGTTAGCTTCTATACCCAGGATCATATCCGCAGACACGAAAGGACCTAGAGAAAAACATTTCTCGTAGGTCACACGAACATCTCTCAAGTACTGAGATGCAAATACTGAGTTGCATCTCCAAAATGTCGCTTCCAAGATGTTCTTTAGTGACATATTCTTTTGAAACGAGAGAGACGTCGCTACTGCTCTCACTTCATGAGCTTTCACTCTCAAAAGTCGAAACGCGTCGTCAGGACAGATCTTATGCGCGTCTGTAATGACGTTTCTCACAAAGAACGCTAGAGCATTCTTAGACATCAGTCTTGTGGGGTCTTTTACCGCGCACCAAAGACCTTGTCTAGAGCCCCCCATCTGGTTTTCTCTGAAGGTAGAATTTTAGTGCACTTACAGGACAAAGAGATCTTTCTGTTTCTCTACCGACGAGAACTCGATAAGCCTTTAAACTCGAAGGTCTTAGGCCAGAGATTTGAGGGGTTCTCGTTTTTAGCTAAAAATAAAGCTTTGAACGAGCAAATGGCTGAGTCCCCCTTGAATCTACTTTATCCTCTAGGGCATGTAGGCTCACCCTAATTCTTTTAGCTGTTGCTAAAGATAAGAGGAATAAGCATTTCCTTGTTAAGTCTCGAAACGAAGCCAAATGAGGAGGTTTGAACCTTTCAGATGACAGGAACTTGAGCACTACGTCTAGGTTCCAGCTAGGAAGAGCCGGTTCCCTAGACTTAGTAGTTTCAAAGGATCTTATAAGATCATGGAGATCCTTATTATCTGCAAGATCTAGGCCTCTATTCCTGAAGACTGCAGAAAGCATGCTCCTGTATCCCTTTATTGTGGATACAGATAGATGAGAGTCTTCTCTTAGGAACAACAAGAAAATCAGCGATTTCAGTACAGAGGTAGTGGAGGAGGACAACTTCTTAGACTTGCACCACCTTCTAAAAACTTCCCACTTAGACTGATATTACCTTTTTTTCCGGGTTCCTAGTGGAGGCTCTGCGGGCTCTCGCGATTGAAACCATTGCGGAGGAAAACCCAACCCATCTCGCTCTGACAAGTCTTTCGATTAGTCGAAAGGCAGATCAGAGTGAGAGCGGGGAGGTTTTGATGATATCTCTGGAAGTGTGGCTGTCTGAGAAGATCCATCCTTCTTGGAAGGGATCTGGGAAAATCTACTGTCCACTCCACCACCTCTGTGAACCAATCCTGTGCCGGCCAAAAGGGGCCTATCAGGGTCATCCTTGTCCCCTCTGAAGCCACAAATTTCTTCAGAACTTGTCCCAGGATCTTGAAAGGTGGAAAAGCGTAGACGTCTACGTGAGACCAGTCTAGCAGGAAGGCGTCAACTATCAGAGCTCTGGGGTCTTCTACCACAGAGCAAAAGACTTCCAGTCTTTTGGAGAGGAATGTGGCGAACGAGATCCACATGAGGAGTCCCCAAAGAGACCATAGACTTCTGACACACTTCTGAGTGGAGGGTCCACTCTGTGTGAAGGACCTGGTTCCTCCTGCTCAGCCTGTCTGCCCTTACGTTCCTTTCTCCCTGAACAAATCTCGTAAGAAGGGAGATGTTCCTCTGGGAAGTCCAAAGCAGCAGGTCTCTCGTTAGCTCGTAAAGGAACAAGGAGTGAGTCCCTCCTTGTTTCCGAATGTAGGCAAGCGCGGTGGTTGTTGCCACATTTACTTGAACTACTTTGTTTGACACAAAAGGTTCTAGGTTATTCAGTGCCAGGTGTACAGCAAAGAGTTCTTTGCAGTTTATGTACCAGGACACCTGTGCTGCTTCCCAGGTGCCTGACACCTCTCTCGTACCTAATGTTGCTTCCCAACCCTTCTCCGACGCGTCGGAGTATAACACTAGGCTTGGGTTCTGAACCTTTAGGGAGATTCCCTTTTTCTCCTTCAACGGGGGCAACCACCATTCTAGGTGAGGCTTCATCTCCACTGGAATGGGGAAGAAATCTGATAGAAGTCCGGTCTTCCAACTCCAAGACCTCTTGAGGAAGAATTGAAGTGGACGTAAATGAAGTCTTCCTAGAGGAAAGAACTGTTCAAGCGAGGAAAGGGTCCCTAGAAGGTTCAACCATTCCCTCGCCGAAGTCCGTTCTTTCCCTAAGAAGAGAGAGACTTTCTCCAAGCCTCTCACGAGTCTCTCTAGCGAAGGAAATACTCGAAAACCCCGAGAATCCATCTGAATCCCCAGATAGACTATGTTCTGTCTGGAGGTCAGTTGCGACTTCTCGAGGTTTACGAGTAATCCCAACGACTTGATCAGGTTCAGGGTCAAAATAAGGTCCTCCAAACACTGCCTCTCTGATCTGGCTCTGATGACCCAGTCGTCCAGATACAGAGAGATATTTACACCCTTGAGGTGAAGAAACCTCGCCACATTCTTCATCAGGCTTGTGAAGACCTGAGGAGCTGTGGACAGGCCGAAACACAAGGCCCTGAACTGAAAGATCCTTCCCCCCGTCATGAAACGGAGGTACTTCTTCGACGAAGGGTGAATCGGGACGTGAAAATAGGCGTCCTGGAGATCCAGGGAAACCATCCAATCTCCTTGGCGCAAAGCCGAAAGGACTGAGGCCGAAGTCTCCATGGAGAACTTCTCCTTCTGAACGAATTTGTTCAGAGCGCTGACGTCTAGAACTGGTCTCCAGCCCCCCAGAGGCCTTTGCAACCAGGAAAAGGCGATTGTAAAACCCCGGGGAGTTTTGATCCAGCACTAGTTCTATCGCTCTCTTGTCCCACATCTGATCCACCATTAGTCGAAGAGTATCCCTCAGCACAGGGTCCCTGTATCTGGCGGACAGTTCCCGCGGAGTTGAAGTCAGGGGAGGACTGTCCTGGAAGGGGATAAGGTATCCCTTCCTTATCACAGACATTGATGAAGCGTCCGTGTTGATGCGTGCCCAGGCCTCCACAAATCCTAGGAGCCTGGCACCTACTGGTGTTTGGAGGAGCGTAGAATCACTTTCCCTTCTTAAAGGGAAGGAAGGCAGATCTACCTCTCCTCTCAGGAGCCTTCCTTTTTGAGGGAGCTCTGGAGGGAGGGCCTCCTCGAAAGGGCTGAAGAGACGTACTCGGCCCTTTCTTCTCAACCGTAGCAGCAGGTCTCTTCTTCCTAGAAGACTGAAGGAGAAGGTCTTGCGTCGCCTTCTCAGTTAGTGATCGGGAAATGTCCTTCACCAACTGAGAAGGAAACAAAAAGTCAGACATGGGAGAGTAAATCAGTGCTGCTCTTTGAGAGTGGGAGACCGCCTTGGTCAAGAAAGCACTGAATACCGTCCTCTTCTTAAGCAGTCCCGCTCCAAATAACGAGGAAACTTCTAAGGAGCCATCTTGTACTGCCTTGTCGATGCACGACAATATACAAAGAAGTACTTCCGGGTCGAGACCCTCTGAGTCATGAGCCTTCTTAGACATCACCCCAAGGGACCAATCCAAGAAATTGAAGACTTCCAAAACATGGAAGAGTCCCTTGAGGAGATGATCCAGTTCCGAAATGCCCCAAGTCACACGGGCAGAGTTCAGTTCATGTCTTCTAGAAGCATCAACTAAAGTAGAGAAGTTTTGCTTCAGCGAGGAAGTGAGAGAAAGACCATATTCTCCCCCGTTGGTACCAAATGCCCCTTCTGCCAGCGAGTCTTGCCGGGGGCATGCAGAAGACCGTCCTGACAAGCTCCTTCTTCGTATCCATCCATGCATTAAGTGACTGAAGAGCCCTCTTCATAGAGATGGTAGGCCTCATTTTCAGGAAAGACAAAGACTTAGGGACCTTTGCACTTGAAAACAGAGAGCGCGGAGAAGGAGGAGCGGCAGGAGTTAACGCGTCCCCATACTCCTCAAGCAGAAGGGCTGTCAAGACTTTGTAGCTTGAGAGTCCTACCCTACCACGAGCCTCGTCTTCTGAATTCTCGTCTATACCGGGGTCCAAAGGAGAATCCGCATCAAAATCAAAGTCTTCTATCTGTGGGAGACAAACTCCTGATAGGAGAGGGACTAAGAGAATGTACAGAGTCCCTCTTGACAAAAGTTGGTGCCTCACTTCTGGTTGGCGCTTCACGCCTGGTTGACGGTTCGCGCTTGGTTCGCACTTGGCTGGCGCCTCGCGCCTGGCTGGCTCCTCGCATCTGGCTGGCGCCTCGTGCCTGGATGACGCCTCGCGCCTGGTTGGGCTCTCACGCCCTGGTCCTCGCTCCTGCCTGGCGCCTCGCGTCTGGCTAACTCCTCGCGCCTGGTTAAATCCTCACGCCTGGCTGGCGCCTCGCGCCTGGTAGGCTCGTGCGTGGAAGGCTGTTCGCGCCTGAAAGACTCTTCTTGTCTGATTGGCGCCTCGCGCCTGGCTGACGCCTCGCGCTTGGAAGTAAACTCGCGCTTGGCTGGCGCCTCGCGCCTGGCATATGCCTCTCTTGCGCTTGTTCTGAAATGAAGATCCTCTTCTACATGTCTGGAAGAGAAAACTTCATGCCTGGAAGGCGCCTCGCGCCTGGCAGGGGAAAGAAGATGAGACTTCTTAACAGGAAGCGCAACGTCCTTCTTGCGAGGAGGATCTCTAGCAAGAACTCCAACCAAGGAGGCTAGCTGCTCTTGAACAGCTAGTAGGATCCTCTTAGAAGCTTCTCCAGCGTCCTCTTCAATGGGAGGAGAGGGAGACCTCGAAGGAGTACGATCCGCTACGTCCATGCAGGGAGACGTCGAAACAACCTTCGCCTTCTTGAGCGAGGAGGGAGCTTCATCAGAGAAGTGCTCGGGGCTTGAGTTAAAAGAAGGTTCTTTCCAATGCCTTTTCAGGGGCCTGGAAAGATCCGAGTCCTTCCACCCTAGTTTAGGTGAAGGAGAGGGAGAAGAAGAGAAACACTCTCGCAGGATGCTTTTCCTGAAGCGGTCCTGAGCAGTCTGTTGCGAGACAGAGTCTGCTGAAGGGACGTCTGACCGTAGGGGATTCTCCACGACCTCCTTAAGGCTTTCGACTTTCCTTCTCCTCTGGGCATGGGAGCTTGGAAGCGGTCTGGGCCTGGGAGCATCACAGAGACGATCAAACGCCCCCTCCACAACACTGGGAGCACTCACTTCACTGAACAAGTCACTGTCACTATCCTTACCTTGCAAGGCCGCCATTTTGGTTCTCGTCCTGTGAATAGTAGCCTTCAGGTTGGCGATTTCAGAGGCCGATTCTGATTGCAAAAGCCTTGAAGGTCCCGATACAGAGGGAGAATCAAACCATTAACATTAGGAGAGATAGACTCAATAAAAGGCTCAATAGGCCTTGTACACACAGCCTTTGATGCAGCCCGTCTAACTCTATCCCTCTCTAACTTCTTCAAGTAAGAAAAGTTAGAGTCTTCCATTCTTCAGCATTCAAACCTCTCACATTCATGACAGGTATTAGTTAAAGAACATTCAAACCCTCTACATTTACGAAATACAGTGTGAGGATCAACCGAAGCATTCGGTATCCTCACCTTGCAGCCTACATTCACACACATTCTCACACTAACACTTGAATCAGACATTCTGCAGAAAAATAAAAAAGCAAGTCCAAATCCAGTCCACAGTAGCGAATGCCAAAACAACGATCCAGGTACGTCACCAAAAAGTTCGATGAAAAGAAGATCAATAGCTTTGAAATAAGATTTCAGGTCAGGAGGTAGTAACAACAATGTTGATACCACCGGCGACAGAGAAAATATGATAGAAAACGGGAATGGTTCCTAGTCCTGCCACCCAGGGCAGGCCGGTAGATCACCTGACCTACCTGTAGCGAGTGGCGCGAAATTTGAATTTCTGTTGGGGACGACGGAGTCTTAGCTAAGTATATATCTGACAGGTAAGTTGATTGTATGAAAATAGTAATTATATGTAAGACGTAATAATAATAATAATAAATGTCATATGGTATAGAAAAGTTTGACATAAAGATATCTGAAGCAGAGCGAACCATTCGTAAGTTGGAACACATTATGTTTAAGGGTTTAAAAAGATTTCAAGCTAGTGAGCAGCAGATGCAATGCGCAAGTTAATGATTATACAAAGATTAAAGATAAATACACAAACTAGATCAATGCCCAAGTCCCCTCTCCACTCAAGTGAGACTTCATGGAGAGAAGATGTATAGCTACTGCCTCAGCAAGTAGCCCTGTGTAGCTTTTCAAAACACCCAATGATAGGCCAAAAGAACACCCAGGTGGTATGCAAGTGAATATGTATCACAGCCTATAAGGACTGAACTTGCAACCTATGACGTTCTATTTACCAAAAAAACCAACTTGGCTCCAAAACATAGAACAATGACAGTATTAGTGATTGTCTTTACCTAAACAATAACTAGTAAGAAAAAGTTGGTGTCTCTGTGAATAACATTTTATAAATAAAACGAACAGGCTGTGTTTTGGCATTCCCATATTCCAGCTTCACATTTCTGTCTAATAATAAAGGTTGGACATAAAAAATTTATGCTTACTAAATAGTCAATATTAAGTCATCTAGAAATCCTTTAATTTTGGCAAATAATGATTACTTTCCCACAGTTCTTGACTGAATTCTGAAAAGCAACAGAAAAAGTTATATACAGATTTTTAAAATCTGCACATAATATCAAATGGTGCTCACCAAACAACATGGATTAACCTACCTCACTATTTTTTATTTTTGCCATATTCTCACAGCTTTGGTATAAGTTTGGTAAAGACTGTGCCAGTCTCCAAGTGCTGCTGCGGATGTATGCATAGTCATGGGTTACTGACGAGTTACGAAGTGAATGAAGAGAACATAAGGCACTTTTAATTAGGTGCTCAACCACTTCAGCATCCCTGTAAGAAAAATCAGTGCACATTTTTTATTACAACAACAACAACAACAACAACAACAACAACAACAAAACAACAACAACAACAACAACAAAACAACAACAATAATAATAATAATAATAGTAAGAGGACTCTGGGAAAACATATGGAGCAATCCGGTATCACACAACAAACATGCAACATGGCTTCCAGGAAAGTCAAGGAAGAAGAAACAGGGAGAATAAAACAAAAGATTCACAAGACATCACGGACAGACACAGTCATGACACCAACTAAAGAAAATGCCGAACTGGAAAGCCCCAGGTCCCGATGAAGTCCATGGATACTGGCTCAAAAACTTCAAGGCCCTACACCCACGAATAGCAGAAACAACTCCAGCATTGTATCTCAAATCACCAGCACCCAAATGGATGACCACAGGAAGAACATCCTTAGTACAAAAAGACAAGAGTACGGGGAAATATAGCAGTAACTACAGGCCTATCACCTGCCTACCAATAATGTGAAGTTACTAACAGGTATCATCAGTGAAAGGCTATACACTACCTAGAGGAGACAAACACCATCCCCACCAACAGAAAGGCTGCAGCAAGGAAGTGTAGGGGCACAAAAGACCAGCTCCTGATAGACAAAATGGTAATGAAGAACAGTAGGAGAAGGAAAACCAACCTAAGCATGGCATGGATAGACTATAAGAAAGCCTTCGACATGATACCACACACATGGCTAATAGAATGCCTGAAAATATATGGGGCAGAGGAAAATACCATCAGCTTCCTCAAAAAATACAATGCGCAACTGGAATACAAATACTTACAAGCTCTGGAATAAGACTAGCAGAGGTTAATATCAGGAGAGGGATCTTCCAGGGCGACTCACTGTCCCCACTACTCTTCGTGAGTAGCCATGATTCCCATGACAAAAGTACTACAGAAGATGGATGCCGGGTACCAACTCAAGAAAAGAGGCAACAGAAATCAACCATCTGATGTTCATGGACGACATCAAGCTGCTGTATGGTAAGAGCAGCAAGGAAAATAGATACCCTAATCCAGACTGTAAGGATTGTATCTGGGGACATCAGGATGGAGTTTGGAATAGAAAAATGCGGCCTTATGTCAACATACAAAAGGCAAAAGTAACGGCAAGAACTGAAGGGGATAAAGCTACCAGATGGGAGCGAATCATCAAACACATAGATGAGACAGGATACAAATACCTGGGAATAATGGAAGGAGGAGATATAAAACACCAAGAGATGAAGGACACGATCAGGAAAGAATATATGCAGAGACTCAAGGCGATACTCAAGTCAAAACTCAATGGAGGAAATATGATAAAAGCCATAAACACATGGGCAGTGCCAGTAATCAGATACAGCGCAGGAATAGTGGAATGGACGAAGGCAGAACTCCGCAGCATAGATCAGAAAACCAGGAAACAAATGACAACACAAAGCACTACACCCAAGAGCAAATACGGACAGACTATACATAACACGAAAGGAAGGAGGGAGAGGACTACTAAGTATAGAGGACTGCGTCAACATCGAAAACAGAGCATGGGGCAATATCTGAAAACCAGTGAAGACGAGTGGCTAAAGAGTGCATGGGAAGAAGGACCTAATAAAAAGTAGACGAAGACCCAGAAATATACAGAGACAGGAGAAAAGATAAGAAAGAACAGAGGACTGGCACAACAAACCAATGCACGGACAATACATGAGACAGACTAAAGAACTAGCCAGCGATGACAATTGGCAATGGCTACAGAGGGGAGAGTTAAAGAAGGAAACTGAAGGAATGATAAACAGCGGCACAAGATCAGGCCCTAAGAACCAGATATGTTCAAAGTACGATAGACGGAAATAACACTCTCTCCCATATGTAGGAAGTGCAATACGAAAAATGACTGAAACCATAAACCACATAGCAAGTGAATGCCCGGCACTTGCACAGAACCAGTACAAAAAGGCATGATTCAGTGGCAAAGCCCTCCACTGGAGCCATGTGGCAAGAAACATCAGCTACCTTGCAGTAATAAGTGGGTACGAGCACCAACCTGAAGGAGTGATAGAAAACGATCAGGCAAAGATCCTCTGGGACTATGGTATCAGAACGGGATAGGGTGATACGTGCAAACAGACAGACGTGACGTTGATTGACAAAGTCAAGAAGAAAGTATCACTCATTGATGTCGCCAATACCATGGGACACCAGAGTTGAAGAGAAAGAGAGGGAAAAAATGATAAGTATTCAAGATCTGAAAATAGAAATAAGAAGGATATGGGATATGCCAGTGGAAATCCTACCCATAATCATAGGAGCACTAGGCACCATCCCCAAGATCCCTGAAAAGGAATCTAGAAAAAACTAGAGGCTGAAGTAGCTCCAGGACTCATGCAGAAGAGTGTGATCCTAGAAACGGCACACATAGTAAGAAAAGTGATGGACTCCTAAGGAAGGCAGGATGCAACCCGGAACCCCACACTATAAATACACCAGTCGAATTGGAGGACTGTGATAGAGCAAAAAAAAAAAAAAAAAAAAAAAAATAATAATAATAATAATAATAATAATAATAATAGCTGTTTCAACGTTATTTAATTTATATAGAATCTTCTCAATTCTTCTTATTATCTTTTTCTCGTCAGCATGTAGCTGGTGTATTAAGTTTTCCTAAGGACATGTAAAGATTTTCATTTGTCTTAGGTTTATTCCTCTAACGTGTCGACAGCGCACAGGCAGTCATCTATGAGAGTTTACAGTAAAGTGAATTAAGATATGTTTTTACAAGTATTTATAGCATGCAAGGTCGTGTACAATTGGTGGGCGGGTCGGTGGGAACGGATTTTAATTGGTCGTTGGATGGTAACGAAATCTCCCCTGAGGCGTTCAGACCTACGTAGTTTTGGACGGGGTTATTAGCGTCGGTTGGGTGTTGGTTGGGGTACCACCTCTTGGGCGGGCAGGCTGTACAGTTGATATATCTTCCGCTCGTTCTCTCCCGCTTTCTCTCTCTACTTCTTCCGCTCTTTCTCTCTCTCTTTCTCTTCTGCAAGTTCCTCTCTCTCTCTCTCTCTTTCTCGTTCGCTCCTTCTCACTCTCTCTCTTTTCTCTCTCTGCCTGCTCCTCTCTCTCTCTGTCTCTTTCTCTCTCCTCTCTCTCTCTCTCTCTCTCTCTCTCTCTCTCTCTTTCTCTCTGTCTCTTCTCTCTCTCTCTCTCTATCTCTCTCTCTGCTCTCTCTCTCTCTCTCTCTCTCGATACTCTCCTCTCTCTCTCGTGGATGAAGAAGAAGAGGAAGAGAAGAAGAAAGAAGAAAAGAAGAAGAGGAAAACGGAAAGAGAAGTAAACAAAAATGAAATGACAGAAAAAAAGAAGGAAAACAAAGAACAAGATAAAAGTATGGATGCAGAGATACTCATTGATACTACATATGAGGCAAATAAAGCAGCATACTACGAAGAAATAATTACGATATGACAACAGAAAAGCAAATCCCGAAGAGGCTCTACCCAGATCTACACAATGACGGGAAAGAGGAAAAAATAGACAAGAAAGACAAAATCTGCAACCTTTTGAAAAGAGGGAATTGCAGATTTGGAGAAAGATGTTACTACAAACATCCTAAGATATGTCAAAACTATGAAATATATGGTAAATGTGCATACTTAGATGGATATGGGGATGATTGCAGAGATCTGCATCCAAAAATATGTAAAAACCAACCTCTAAAAGAAGGAAAAAGGATGTAAGTCGACAAAAATGCAAATATATGCACCCTGTAGCCATGAATCATAATCAAATAAATAACCAACCAAGTAATAAAATCCAAAATAAGAAGAAACAAATAAGAGAGAAATCAAGAATATCAGGTAAAAGAGAAAGCAAACCACCAACCAATGAGATATGCAGAGGTGTCAGCAAAAAATTTTTTCAAAGCATCACAGCTCCGAAATTCTACTCAGAGATAATACTGTATTTATTATGCCAAGAGGATATTGCAGAAACGGAGAAAATTGCAGATTCAGACACAAAATGAATAATTATGATGAAGGAAGATCAAATATTATGGAAAAGTTGGATTTTTTAATGTCAGAATTTCTGGAAATGAAAAAAAAGAACAACTACCAGAACAGGAAAGAGACATGGGAAAATCCTTATTACTACCAGTATTAAATGAAGGAGAAACACGCAAACCATCATAGTGATGAATGCGCAGGGTTTAGTTACGAGTAACTCAAAAAGAAAAATAGAGTACTTAGAAGAACTAACCCAAAATGAAAGAAAATAGATATAATGAATATAAGTGAAACCTGGTATTCCCAAGAGACTGGGAATGATGATAAAATAAAAGGGTTCCAAACTTATAGATCAGATAGAAAAAATAGGAATCAAGGGGGGAACCGCAAATAGGATTGGGGAAAGACAAAAAACAAAAAAAAAAAGGAAAAAAATATATGAGAAATATAGTAACTCAGAATGTGAACTAATAGCGGTAGAATTTGAATCTGAAAAATTGATGAACATAGTAATATATAGACCTCCTAATACTAAAGAGTTTGACTTAATAATGAAAAATTGGATGATATATGTAGAAATCACAAGGACTGGACTATTCTCCTATCTGGTGACTTCAAAACTTTCCTTTCGTAGAATGGAAAGAACGAATAGGAGATTGTGGTTGTACTTATACATATAAAAAAGAGAGTAATAGTAGTGCAGAAGATAAGAGGCAATTTGAAAAGCTATTAGATATGCTACTAGAATACAACATTCAACAAATAAATCACCTGCCAACAAGAAAGGAAAAATACTTTAGACCTAGTATTTGTGAACGAGATGAATTATGTTAAAGAAATAAAGTTTATAATGCGAGTATTTCAGACCTAAATGTCATAGAATTGAACAGTTCCATTCCAAAGCAAGTGAAAATAGAGATAAGCAAGAAATAAAAAGTGGGAAGGATATGGAAAATACAACTTCTACAGTAAAAATATAAAATGGTCAGAAATTAATGAAGAATTAAACAAAGATTGGGATAACATTTTCGTAAGTGATGACATAAGGGTAAATACGGAGATATTATATAAAATATTGGAGAAAATAGTGGAAAAATATATACCGAAGAAGAAAAGTAAACATCATTCATGCATACCAAGAGACAGAAGGATCTTGTTCCAGAAAATCAGAAAGTGGAAAAAAGGTCTTGCAAAAGAAAAAAAATGCATGGAAAGTTATAGAACTAAAAAGTAAGATAGAAAATGCAGAACAAAAGATTATACAATCAAAAGAAAATGAAAAACGGGACTTGGAAGAAAAAACCCTATTAAATATCAAGCAAAACCCCAAACTATTATACTCATATGCGAAGAAGATGAATAAAAGAAGAATAGAAATAGGCCCTCTGAGAATGAAGGGAGATTAACGAATGAAAAAAGGAAAATTTGCAACATACTGGCAGAAACGATATAGAGAGAATTCACCCCTAGGAATAGATAATGAAGATAATGATATAGAAGTAAGGGAAGAAAATAGTGAATATTTAGCTGACATAGAAATTAATGAAGCTGATATTGTGCAGGCAATTAATGAAATTAAAAATGGAGCTGCTGCAGGGCCGGATGGAGTCCCTGCTATTTTGTTAAAGAAAGTAGTTCATTCTATCGCAAAGCCACTTGCAATATTATTAAGACAAAGTGTAGATACAGGCAAGATTTATGATGAGCACAAATTAGCATATATCACCCCTACTTGCAAAACGTGGATCAAGACTAGAGGCAAGTAATTATAGGCCTGTGAGGTCTAACATCACATATTATGAAAGTGTATGAAAGGGTAATGAAGAAAAATATTATGAAACATTTAATAAAAAAATAATTTGTTTAATATAGGACAACACGGTTTCGTACCCGGAAAAAGTACACAAACCCAACTGTTAGTCCACCGTGAGAACATATTCAAAAATATGAAAAGCGGAAATGAAACAGATGTGGTTTATCTAGACTTTGCAAAAGCTTTTGACAAAGTAGACCATAAATAATTAGCAAAGAAAATTAGAAAACACAATATCGTAGATAAAGTAGGAAGATGGTTAAAAGAATTTTTACACAACAGAAAACAGATAGTTATTGCAAACGATGAGAAATCGATGAAACCAAGGTAATATCCAGTGTGCCACAAGGGACGGTGCTAGCTGCAATATTGTTTGTTATTATGATTGAAGACATAGACAGTAATGTTAAGGATTCGGTAGTGAGTAGTTTCGCTGATGACACAAGAATAAGTAGAGAAATTACTTGTGATGAAGATAGGAACGCTCTACAAAGAGACCTTAACAAAGTATATGATTGGGCAGAGGTAAATAGGATGTATTTAACTCTGATAAATTTGAATCAATAAATTATGGGAGACAGAGAAGGAAAGTATATGCATATAGGGGACCTAATAATGAGGCAATCACAAATAAGGAAGCAGTTAAAGACCTTGGTGTGATGATGAATAGGAACATGTTATGCAATGATCAAATAGCAATTCTGTTGGCAAAATGTAAAGCAAAAATGGGAATGGTTGTTACGGCCACTCAAAACAAGAAAAGCTGAACACATGATTATGCTTTATTAAAACATATGTTCGTAGTCCACTGAATATTGCAATATGATATGGTACCCACACTATCAAAAGGATATTGTTCAAATTGAGAGTGTACAAAGGTCCTTTACAGCTAGAATAGAAGAAGTTAAGGACCTAGACTACTGGGAAAGACTACAATCCTTAAAATTATATAGTCTAGAAAGGAGAAGAGAACGCTACATGATAATTCAGGCATGGAAACAGATAGAAGGAATAACAGAAAATATCATGGAACTAAAAATATCATAAAATATCATGGAACTAAAAATATCAGAAAGAGCAAGCAGAGGTAGATTAATAGTGCCCAAAACTATACCAGGAAAAATAAGGAAAGCACACAGGACATTAATCCACTACGCACCAGCATCGATAATGCAGCGTCTATTCAATGCGTTGCCAGCTCATCTGAGGAATATATCAGGAGTGAGCGTAGATGTGTTTAAGAATAAGCTCGACAAATATCTAAACTGCATCCCAGACCATCCAACGATTGGAACAGATGCAAAATATACCGGAAGATGTACTAGCAACTCTCTGGTAGACATTAGAGGCGCCTCACACTGAGGGACCTGGGGCACCCGAACGAACTGTAAGGTCTGTAAGGTAAGGTAAGGTAAGGTGGTATACGTAGTCGGTTGGTTTCTTGCGCCATTTCTTCTTATGATGGTGGGAAGAAACTCTGTTTCTTTTACCGTGTTGATAGTCGGTTTTTTTCTCTAATATGTGTAATGCTTCAAGATAACGTAGGCGTTTTCGGTCCGGTGCATGGTCAATAATTTCTATGTTCTTTATAAGCTCAGCTCTTTCTGGTCTCCTGTTATGTTTTTCCCTATAGTGAATGAAAATGGCCCCTTCTTGAAGATGACACGAGAGACGCTTGGAGAGTCTGGTAGTGGTCATCCCGATATAAGAATGGTGGCATCCATCCACCGAGCATGTGAATTCGTAGATGACACTCCTTCTCTTCAAAGACGTTTCTGGGGGCGCCGGGTTGTTTCTAAGAAGCAGCTGGCTGGTTTCATATTTTTTGTAATAAATTATGAGGCTAATTTTATCACTTTCTGTAGTGGGGAGACATTTTCACTGATTATTTTCCTTATAGCCTTTTCATCTTCCAAATTTATTTGGTGCATATGATTTTTATAAAATATTTTTATAGCTCCACTTTGGTCGTTAGTTTCGGTCGTTCTTTCTTGGTGCCATTTATTTATGGAGTCCCTCGTTTGGCGTTCGACCATACGGTTTGAAAAGTTATTATTAATGAGAACTTGTGTAGACCTTTCGATCTCCTGGTGGTTTCTCTCCATGTGGAACAGTGTGTAAGGGCGCGGCGGACGAAGGCATCTACCACCGATCTTTTATACTTGTCTGGGCACTCGCTGGACCCATTAAGGCATAGACCCGGGTTAGTGGGTTTCTTGTAAACCGTGGTGGTGTATCCCGTAGGGGTCTGCTGTACCCGAACGTCCAGGAAGGGTAGGGCACCGTCAACGCTGCGTTCACACGTGAAGTGGAGGACGGAGCATTCTTCGAAAGTCTTTCTTAAAGTTTCAAGGTCCTCTTCTGTTAACAGAGAAGAGGACCTTAATGGGTTCAGCGAGTGCCCAGACAGGTATAAAAGATCGGTGGTAGATGCCTTCGTCCGCCGCGCCCTTACACACTGTTCCACTATGAGAGAAACCACCAGGGAGATCGAAAGGTCTACACAAGTTCTCATTAATAATAACGCCAAACGAGGGACTCCATAAATAAATGGCACCAAGAAAGAACGACACATTCCCCCACAAAAAAAAAAATGAAATCAACCGATTTTATTTTTTCTTTAAAGAAACAAGAATCAAACAGCAGGGGAACAATTCTGCATAAAACTTTAAGGGGGCTGGCCGGCTAATGCCATTTTTTAAGGACATGACTTTCATATTCATACCACTTAATAAGGTGACTTGGGATATCTCCAAACCGCATATGATTTTCGCCTCTGACCTTCGGTTTTGTGACGCCAGGGCAATTTATCCCCAAAATAACCATTTTTCAAATTCTATCTCCTCCCTTGATATTTAATATTAAGACCTGGGATGTAGACCTCCAATCGAATGGGGAGTTTTATCTAAAAGTCATTTTTTTGCTAGATATGAATTTTTCAATATGGTAAAAAAATAAACCCTATAAATCAGGAGAAAAAAAATTTATAAATGGGAAAAAAGGGCTCTATTTGATTGTTCTATAATGTCTTTCTGAGTTATATACCAAATTCCAATGTTATAGCTTAAAACTAAGTGAGAAGATAAATTTTGAAGGTCAATAAGTATAGTTTTGAGATACGGGCGTTCAAAGTTTTCCTTCGTATTTCTATAAAGACAATGTTAATAAATAATGATTATTATGAATGTATATTTCTTTTTTGTGTATTAATAAACATAAAACTATTTTATTTATCATAATTTAATCATAAATGATGATCCCTTTGCTCATATATCGCAGCCTGGGGCACTACTTGTGGCAAGATGGGGCACTCCTTCCTACGCAATTCTCTCTCCCCCCTTCACTAACTCGGCTTATTACAGCGAATTTTCTTCTTCTGTATGTTAGCGAGATGTTTTCCTTGTATTTTCCTCTTTGGCATGATGAAATTCTTGCCGAAACAAAGATAAACAAACGTAAATGCAAGAGAATGTCAGAGGTGAAACTCGAAGGTGTACTCTTTTTTACAAAGACAGTTTAATAAATCATGATTATTATGAATTTCATATTCCATTTTGGGTATTAAAAAACCAAAACTTTGTTATTTATCATAAATGAAGATCTCTTTGCTCAAAGATCGTAGCCTTGGGCACAGTGTGACGTGTGCTGTCAGGCAAGACGGGGGCGTTACTATGCAACCCTTACTACGCAACCCTCCCCTCTCTCTTCACTAACTATGCGTATATTATGATATTCTGTAATAATATGTTAGCGAGATGTTTTCCTTGTCTTTTCCTCATTGGCATGATGAAATTCTTGCCGAAACATACATAAACATACGTAAAAGCAAGCGAATGTCAGAGGTGAAATCGAATGTGTAGACTACTTGAAGTCTGTGATCGCACTGAATCATGACTGGACTTGGTAGCTGAGCTGAAGTCTCCTTCTCGTCTCAGGGAATGTCTACAGATGCCATTTCTCCCAATTTCTTTGACAATAATTATCAAAATTTACGATAATAGAAGAAATATTGCATTTTCTTGTACGGATCAATGTTTTAGGCTTATTGAGTTACGTTAACTAATTACCCTCGAACTACGAAAGTAAGAGGAATTTTGAACGAATATTTCGTATACGTATTCTCAATTGCCATATGAAGCTCCATGAATTTTTTCATGACTTTGCATTTTTTGCCCTATACCACCATATATAGGGGTTCCAGCCAGCCCCCTTAACTCAGTTAAACATGCACACTTCTCCATTCATTCACCTAACCGTGCGAACACAGAAAACGGTCATCAGGCTACTCATTCTGAAAAACCTCTAGAGAGGCTATCAGCTTTAACATTATCCTTTCCCCTTACATGAACTATCTTCAGGTTATAGTCTTGTAATTCTAAACTCCGACGCATTAGACGTTTATTCTTATTCTTAAACCTCTCCAAATAAACTAACGGATTATGATCAGTATACTATACACAGTTAAAACAGAACTACTATGTGCGTAAATCTCAGTGTTGCAAGGCTGTAACTAAACCAAACAATTCCTTTTCAATAGTGGAATAGTTCTGTTGTGCTTTACATGTTCAGTTTCTTTGAATAATAGGCAACTGGGAGTTTCATTCCATTCACTTCTTGCAACAAAACCCCTCCTACGCCAATATCACTGGCATCGATTGCTAAATTAAATTCCTTACCAAAATCAGGTAATAATAGAACTGGCTCGTGAATCATTATAGTCTTTAACTTGTTGAAAGCTTCCACACACGCGACATCAAATACAAAACTGCGTCCTTTCTTATGGGAGCGCTTATTTCTAAGAAATTTGGTACGAATTTACGGAAATCCAAAACCATTCCGAGAAATCTCATGGCCTGTTTTTGAGTTGTTGGGATTGGGAAATTCACGATAGCTTCTATGTTCCGATCCTTTGGACAAATTTTATCAAGACCTACTATATGTCCTAGATAAGCAATAGAGGCTTTCCCAAATTCGCATTTCCTTAGATTAAGAACGAGATTCGCTTTGGTAAGGGCTTCCAAGGACTCTTGCTAAAGTCCTTACATGATCCTCCCAAGTCTCTGAAAATATCACTAGATCATCAAAGTACATGACACAGTTGTTGATGCCATTTAAAACTTTATTCATTAACCTTTGGAAGGTACTGGCTACGTTCTTCAAGCCAAAAGCCATAACTTGTTCTTCAAGCCAAAAGCCATAACTTTGGGCTCTAAACTACCAAATGGCATTATAAAGGCAGATATTTTCCAGGCTCGTTCACTTAAAGGTACTTGCCAATAACCTTTAGCCAAATCAAGCTTTAAGATGAATTTGGAATTTCCGATTCTATCTAAGCAATCATCAATCCTGGGTGAGGGAAAATTACTTTGCTTAATTACACTGTTTACCTTCCAGAAATCAATGCACAATCTATCTGATCCATCTTCCTTTTTCCCCAGAACTACCGGGGAACTCCATTCACTCGCTGGGTACTATCAAATCATTATCTGACATGTAACTATAGTTTCCTTCCTCACAGATTCTGCCTTTTCTGGGCTCAGACGATATGGACTTTGCCTAATGGGTTTTGTGTCCTGCAACTCAATATCATGTTCTAAAACATTGGTTAGGCCTAGTTTGTCACTAATAGTTTCAGGATAATTCACTAAAACATTACATATTACCCTCAATTTTTCCTTTTCTAAACCCTGATTAAAAACTTCGAAATTCTTAAGCACCTCTGAGTTTTTCTCAAAACTAATTTCTTTCTGAGACACCGTTACTACAGGCACAGGGCGTTCGTTATATTTCTTGAGCAAGTTTACATGCAGCCACTTTGCTCTACGTTTACCCATATCTATTAAATAATTTAGATTTTCCCTCTTCCCTAAAATTGAAAAAGGACCTTTGAACTTATAAGATAAAGAGGGACCTTCTTTCTGGACTAATACTAAAACTTTATCTCCCACACAGAAACTTCTCTCTTTCGCTCTAAGATCATGTTTTCATTTAGTCTCCCCTTGACTTCCACTCTCGTTCTCCTTCGCTAGTTGCCAAGCATCTCTTAAATTGTTTTTATAATACTCTAGATTAGTTATGTAGTCCTCACTACCTTCTTTCAGCATTAAATTACATATCAACATTTCCAAATACCTTTAGCGGTGTGACCGAAAACCAGCTCAAAAGGACTAAATCCTGTAGTGTCATTTGGTACCAACCTTAAAGCTAACAGAACAAACAGTAACTTTTCTTCCCCGTCGTGTTCAAAGTTACTACACAGTTTTCATAAACAACTCTTTTAACGTTTGGTGAAATCGCTCCACAATGCCTTGTGATTCGGGGTGATAAGGTGTGGAAGTTAAGAGTTTAATGCCTAACTCTTTCATTCTATCCCTGAAATATTTGGATACAAAATTACTACCATTATCACTGTATAGAGTACGAGGCAGACCAAACTTAGAAAAATAATCTAACAATCGTTTAACTACAGTCCTTGCGTTGCAGCTTCTTACGGGTATCGCCTCTGGATAGCGAGTTAGTCTATCAATTATTGTTAACAGATATATACTCCCTCCCTTACTTCTAAGCAACGGTCCGACCATATCGATAACTACATTCTCCAAAGGTTCGCCTACTGAGGGAACATTACACAACGGAGCTCTGGGAATTACTTGATTCGGTTATCCAGCAATTTGGCATTCATGACAGCTTAAAACATACCTCTTCACATCACTTCTCATTTTAGGCCAAAAATATGCCCTACTAATACACCTGAAAGTTTTATTTACTCCCAAATGTCCTTGCTAATCATGCGCTAACTTCAAAACTAGTTCGCAAAGCTTCCTGGGAACCACTAATTGTTCAATGATTTCCTCTTTACTACCTGACTTAGGACAAACATAATGGCACAAAACTTTGTCTTTTAAACAAAACGTTTCCTTACACACATTATCAAGATCATTGTCCAGCTCACATTAAAAAATTCGGGTTAGGGTCTCATCCTCTCTCTGAAACTTGACTAGCTCATCCTTATTCAAAAGGTTAGTGCCTAATTCATCACAGTAACTATTACTTGATTCCACTACATCGACTACATTACTCTCGACAGCTACACCTTCTGCCTGGCTATCACTGTCAACACCGATAGTCAGGTCTCTCAGCCACACTCACGCCAAGATCAACCTCGCCACCTCTATCATACTCGTTCGAATCCACGAACAAACTATGACCATAGTCTATGTCTATATCTAAACCTGACCTAGTTACTACCATTTCAGGCACTGGAATATCCCTCACAACAGGATTCACATACTTGGATAAAGCTAAGGCATTACCGACAATAATGTCAATGCCATCAATGGACAAACTGTCAACAACTGCTAGTTTCACTTCTCCTGACACTACCTGACTTTCCAAGTTCAACTTCAACAAAGGACACAAGTGTTAGGAAATCCACCTAACATGACTTTTTCTTCCATATTGATTTCTGCCCTGTTTGGCACACACTCTCTCCTAATTAGTGAGACAGCAGCGCCTGTGTCTCGAAGCAAGACTACTTCTCTCGAATCTCCTCCTCCAAGACAGGAAACTACACCTTCTGACAGAAAGTCAACAAAAAATGTCCTAGTTTCTCTCCAAGTTCGACTTCAACAAAGGACACAAGTGTTAGGAAATCCATCTAACATGACTTTTTCTTCCATATTGATTTCTGCCCTGTTTGGCACACTCTCTCCTAATTAGTGAGACAGCAGCTCCTGTGTCTTGAAGCAAGACTACTTCTCTTGAATCTCCTCCTCCAAGAGAGGAAACTACACCTTCTGACAGTCACAAAAAAATTTCCTAGTTTCTCTCATCACATCATCCCTACTTGATGAAAGGTTAACTAGAAACACTGGTTTCTTAACGTCCTTCCTTTCTACTGTACAATTTCTCGCTAAATGCCCTTTCCCATTACATCGGAAACAAGTTAATTCTGAGCCACTAGATGCCACTTTATTCTTACAAACCTGACATATGACCATGTTTTCCGCATGCATGACAGTAATAGTCACTTTTACTTGCATTGCTATTACTAGACATGAAACTTTTACTGCTTTGTACTTTACCAAGCGAAGAATCATTTTGCTTCTTACTGACACTTAGATTGTGAGTCAAACTATAATCGTCTGCGAGCCTAGTTGCTCCTGCAAAAGATATTTCTCGCCTATCTTCTATGTAAAGCTTAATCTCAAGGGATACGTTATCTTTGAAGTTTTCTAGGAATACCAAGTTCTTTAGACCATCAAAATCATCAACTTAAGCAGAAGTTAACCAATCACAAAACAGTCTTTCTAACTTCTTACCCTATTCTACATACGTAATATTCTCGTCCTTTCTAAAACTTCTAAATTTCTTACGGTACGCCTCGGGTACTAGCCTGTAGGCGCTAAGAACAGTTTCATTCACAATATTATCACATTCCTCCTTAGACATGCAACTATACACAGTAAGCGCCCTACCACGCAAACCTGACTGTAAATATAGAGTCTACATTTCTTTAGGAGAACCTACTCTTTCCATTAACTACTCAAAAGACATGAAATATGTCGTTACATCTTCCTCATCAAACTTTGTTACTAATTTCAGCACTGCACTCATACCTAGACCATCAGCTTCACTTTCGCTCTCACCTGTCTGACCGTTAAGAGTACTTTGCCTTAAACGAGCAATTTCCAACTCATGCTTACGTTCTCTATCTTTATTCCTGCTGCATTCTCATTACTTCTTTCTCAGCTGCTCTTTCCTCTCATACTTTCCTCTTTCTTTCCTTTCAACATACTCACGGAGATCATTCCCCTCTAGACCTAGAAGCTTACCAGACTCAATAAACTCTCTCACTATCTCACTCATTCTGGTTCTTTCTATATTCTCCCTGTTTCAATGTTACGGTGCCAAATAGCCTAGCAAGGTTGCCAATAATGTTATGCACACCAAGGTCCACTACAGGTTCTTTATATAATAAACAAAAAGGGTTAAACACCAACAGTTGAAACTCGGGATACGAATATAGAAAGAAACACAAACAGAACAAAAGTTTATTTACAAGCTTACTAACAAAGATAAATGCAGAATGGTTTCTCCTATTTACATAACAAAAGCAAAATCTTACAATATGTGAACTGGGGAAACAGTGAGGTAATGAAATACTTGCTGGCCAGTTTTGCAGCTGTCGAAAATCAGTGCTCGAAGCAACGGCTTCACAAAAGGAGACAGCAGAACTTCAGACGGCTTCTTGACTTCGTACTGCAGAAAGCAATGTCTACTCCTGATACTTGAAGGACAGGTTCCTCCTCAAAACCACTTATAGGATGTTCCTTCTATGAAAGGTTGCTCAATGTCGGGACCTTTCTCTCTCTCTCCGACTATGGACGACTTAACTCTTTTCCAACTTCTACTTCCTCAGGGCACATATATATATATATATATGGTGATCTAGGGGCGGGGCTGAAAAGGGCGAAGCTTAACCACCGAACGTCATTGTCTCCGACAGGAACTTTTTAGAAGGATCTAGACGAAAAGTTACGTCATAATGCGTGGTGTGCTGAGTTCCATAACACACCTGGGGATTCTCGAGCAATCAAGAGAACAGGCGCCTCCAACACGGGCGCGAATGCCTCCTCGCTGCAGACCTCCTCAAAGAAGATGCATTTTCCTTTCCTTTAATATATTCCTGGCAATAAAGCAATTACCATGACAGAGTGGCACAACAAACCAATGCACGGACAATACATGAGAGACTAAAGAACTGGCCAGCGATGACACATGGCAATGGTTACAGAGGGGAGAGCTCAAGAAGGAAACTGAAGGAATGATAACAGCAGCACAAGATCAGGCCCTAAGAACCAGATATCTTCCAAGAACTATAGATGGAAATAACATCTCTCCCATATATAGGAAGTGCAATACGAAAAATGAGACCATAAACCACATAGCAAGCGAATGTCTGGCACTTGCACAGAACCAGTACAAAAAGAGGCATGATTCAGTGGCAAAAGCCCTCCACTGGAGCCTGTGCAAGAAACACCAGCTACCTTACGGTAATAAGTGGTACGAGCAACAACCTGAAGGAGTGATAGAAAATGATCAGGCAAAGATCCTCTGGGACTATGGTATCAGAACAGATAGGGTGATACGTGCAAATAGACCAGACGTGATGTTGATTGACAAAATCAAGAAGAAAGTATCACTCATTGATGTCGCAATACCATGGGACACCAGAGTTGAAGAGAAAGAAAGGAAAAAAATGGATAAGTATCAAGACCTGAAAATAGAAATAAAAAGGATATGGGGCATGCCAGTGGAAATTGTACCCATAATCATGGGAACACTAGGCACAATCTCAAGATCCCTGAAAGAAATCTAAAAAAACTAGAGGCTGAAGTAGCTCCAGGATTCATGCAGAAGAGTGTGATCCTAGAAACGGTGCACATAGTAAGAAGAGTGATGGACTCCTGAGGAGGCAGGATGCAACCCGGAACCCAACACTATAAATACCACCCAGTCAAATTGGAGGACTATGATAACACCCCCCCCCAAAAAAAAAAATAAATAAATAAAAATAAAAACTTCCTGTTGAAAATAATGGCTGTTTCAGCTGCATTAATTTTATACAGGACTTTCTCAAGTCTCCTTATTGTTGATTTCTCAGTATTGCTTCGACTAGCAAGCAATGTGGCAATGGAGGACAAGTCCAAAATGGTGGATTCAAGGGACAATTAGCCCCCTTGGGCATCCTCTTCACCAACTTCTACATGAGAACTGTGGAAGAGAGTGTCTTCGCCCAGATACAGCGCCCCCACAAATATGCTCATTACATTGATGACATCTTCATGCAAGCTGATGACAAGGATGAGGGTGAAGCCATTCACTGCTTGTTCTGGCAATGCAGTGTGCTACACTACACTGTTGAGTTCAGCACCGATGATCGGCTCCCACAAGATTCAAGAGCATGACAATTAGGGCCTTTGTCAGAAGGCCCCTCTTCCATTGTTCAACTTGGCAAGATACCCACCAAGAACTGGACAGCGCTTAGCAGATGCTCATGTATAATGGGTATTCAAACATACTTATTACCAAAGAAATCCACACTGCCCAGGAGAAATGGTACAACAATAGTGAGAACCCACAACCCTGCCCCAAGGCCAGTATCAAGGGCCTTCATGCACTCCCAGTACTGTGAGGAAGAGGATTCCATGAGGAAGATCTTCAAGGAGAACACAACCCTGAAAGAGGAGGGCAAGAACATCGATCTTGTAATATACTGCAAGAATAACCGAACAAGAAACCATATTATGAAAAATAACCCCTCCCTGCCAGTATGAGACCCTCTCAAACATACAAATGTGGTCTACCACTTCAAATGCCGCACCCACAGATGTACTGGCACCTAGATTGGCATGGCCACCATACATCTGGTGAAGAGAATCACATGCCATGCCCAAGAGGACGCTATCAAGAACCATGCTCTAACCAGCCACAATGAAGCCAACTCCAGCAACAATATTATTCAAAATATACGAATAATTGGGACGGCTCTGGACACACGCTGTCTGCGCCTGCTGGAGGCACTCCTTATTCAGGAACAGAAGCTTTCCATGAACACCATCCGAAAGGCTTTCCTACTACCAAGAAACAAAGAAGAAATACCCCAGAAATACCCACCACGCTGCAACAAAATATCATCCCAATGCAAGGCAGCACCACTGACGATGACAGTCCCAAAGGATAAACCTAGAATAATACCAGCTGTGATGTCATGCAGCCATTGGCCAATCAAAATTCAGCCTGCCATGACGTCATGCAAATCTGAAGATTCACCAGGCTACAGCAACCCGACCATCGGGTCTAGGGATAGGCTTGAGACCAGCCAATAGGAAACCAGATCTGCGTGCTCAGCCAATGACAATTCAGTGCAAGAAGGACCTCCCGCTGAACCCTTGGTATAAAAGACAGAAGGACTTCCCAAAAGCCACAGTTCCTCACCCACCCACCACCTACAAGAATGTCTGGATGTGACACACAAAACATAGCTGCAATTAAAATTTTAATTTTATCTAATTCCTTTGGATTGTAAGCTTATAATTCTGTTAACTTAGAATAGTCACAAACTCTATGGGGTCCACACCTCAGATTTCACTTAATCTTTTCACTTAACCCTTAAAAGCCGAAGCTGTAGTATTTTGAAAATCGTCTCCCGTATGCCGGCGGTGTTCGCGAGTGAGCGCCCAAGCGGAAAAAATGTTGTTTTTCAAAAAATCACAGCACGCTTAGTTTTCAAGATAGAGAGTTCATTTTTGGCTCCTTTTTTTGTCATTGCCTGAAGTTTAGTATGCAAGCATCAGAAATGGAAAAAAAAATCATTATCATATATAAATATTGGGATATATGACAGCGCGAAAAAAAATTTCATATATAATTGTATACAAATAGCGCTGTGAGCAAAACGGTTAAAGCTAACGAGTTAATTTTTGTTGCTATATTGTACACTAATTTGCGATCATTTTGGTATATAACACATTGTAAAACGATCAACGCAACACAGAGAAAATATCACAAAATGATGCATGAATTCGTAATACGCGGACACAAGAAAAAGCTGTTTTCAAAAATTCACCATAAATCAAAATATTGTGCTAGAGACTTCCCATTTGTTGCAAAATGAAGGTAATTGATTGAATATTACTACACTTTAAGTGTTGTAGCTTACAATTGCAGTTTCCGACCATTTCGGTCGAGTTAAAGTTGACCGAAGGACGAATTTTTTTCTATTTATAGTTATTTATATGAAAATATTTCAAAACTGATAAAAGCTACAACCATAGGTTGTTTTTAGTTGTATTTTACATGAAATTGCGCACATTTTCATATATAAAACTTTATGTAACGGCTAATTTAAAATGGTGCAAACATTATGACAATCGGACGAAAAAATTTATGATTTTTTCGGAAGTTACCGCACAGAGGTAAGAAAAAAGTTGACTATTTCATAAATTCACCATAAATCAAAATATTGTGCTAGAGACTTCCAATTTGTTGCAAAATAAATGTAAATGATTGAATATTACTAGAAAGTAATATTTTAGCTTACAATTGCGTTTTTCGACTATTTCAGTCGAGTCAAAGTTGACCGAAGGTTGAAATTTTGGCACTTATTATTGTTATTTATATGAAAATGTTTCAAAACTGATAAAAGCTTCAACCATGTGTTGTTTTTAGCTGTATTCTACATGAAATTGTGCACATTTTCATATATAAAACTTTATGTAATGGCTAATTTAAAATGGTGCAAACATTATGACAATCGGACGAAAAAATTTCTTTTTTTTTTTTTTTAAAGAGTTACCGCGCAGACGTAAGGACAATTTTATTTTTTTCAGAAATTCACCATAAATCGAAATATTGTGCTAGAGACTTCCAATTTGTTGCAAAAGAAAGGTAAATGATTGAATACGTATTACTAGAATGTAAGAGTTTTAGCTTACAATTGCGTTTTTTTACCATTTCAGTCGAGTCAAAGTTGCCCAAAGATTGATATTTTGGCACTTATCGTTATTTATATGGAAAAAAAAAAAAAAAAAAAAACATATTTTCAAAGACTGATAAAAGCTACAACCATGGGTTGTTTTTAGTTGTATTCTACATTAAATGGTGCACTTTTCCATATATAAAACTTTATGTAATGGCCAATTTAAAATGGTGCAAATATTACGACAATCGCACAAAAAAATGTATGATTTTTTTCAGAAGTTACCGCGCAGACGTAAGGAAAAAGTTTTTTTTTCATAAATTCACCATAAATCCAAAAATTGTGCTAAAGACTTCCAATTTGTTGCAAAATGAAGGTAAATGATTGAATATTACTAGTATATAAGAGTTTTAGCTTACAATTGTGTTTTCCGACCATTTCGGTAGAGTCAAAGTTGACTGAAGGTTGAAATTTTAGCACATTGTTATTTATATGATAATATTTAAAAACTGATAACAGCTACAACCATGAGTTGTTTTTTGTTGTATTCTAAATAAAATTGCGCACATTTTCATATATATTACTCCATGTAACGGCTAATATAAAATGGTGCAAAAATTATGTCAAAATGACAAAATAATTTCTGAGATGTGTCGCTGATACTTTTTAGTGCGAGAAGAAAGAAATTCGTGCTTGCACACCTGGGTGACAATTGTTAACAAAATAACGCCTTGATCCGTGAGTTTCCCAGCTCCCCCAAGGGTGCGTGATTCAAAAGTTTTTTTCGCCTAGTAGGCCTATAACTATTTTTCCGCAAATTTTAAAAAACTTTATATCGACGTACCATACGTCCAATCGGCACCCAACAATTTATATTGACATTTGATACATCCAATCGGAGTTAAAGGGTTAATATGAAAAAGAAATATACTGAAATTTGTCCCTACATTTACAATGCCTACCATATGTGCTTTACTTACCAGTGTAAGTAACAACGAAAAGGCTTCTATTAGAAAAATAAAGAAGACTCTACAAGATTAATGCTGCTGAAGCAGCAATAACTTCAACAAGACTTGTTTGAAAGAGGGTCTCCTATCTAATAATAATAATAATAATAAAATAATAATAATAATAATAATAATAATAATAATAATAATAATAATAATAATAATAATAATAATAATAATAATAAATAATAATATGATCCTAGAAACGGCACACATAGTAAGAAGAGTGATGGACTCCTAAGGAGGCAGGATGCAACCCGGAACCCCACACTATAAATACCACCCAGTCGAATTGGAGGACTGTGATAGAGCAAAAAAAAAAAAAAAAAAAAAAAAAAAAAATAATAATAATAATAATAATAATAATAATAATATAAATAAAAAATAATTGGTTACAGAGGGGAGAGCTCAAGAAGGAAACTGAAGGAAGGATAGCAGTGGCACAAGATCAGGCCCTAAGAACCAGATAACTTCAAAGAACGATAGATGGAAATAACATCTCTTCCATATGTAGGAAGTGCAATACGAAAAATGAGACCATAAACCACATAGCAAACGAATGTCTGGCACTTGCACAGAACCAGTACAAAAAGAGGCATGATTCAGTGGCGAAAGCCCTCCACTGGAGCCTGTGCAAGAAACACCAGCTACCTTGCAGTAATAAGTGGTACGAGCAACAACCTGAAGGAGTGATAGAAAACGATCAGGCAAAAATCCTCTGGGACTACGGTATCAGAACAGATAGGGTGATATGTGCAAATAGACCAGACGTGACGTTGATTGACAAAATCAAGAAGAAAGTATCACTCATTGATGTCGCAATACCATGGGACACCAGAGTTGAAAAGAAAGAAAGGGAAAAAATGGATAAGTATCAAGACCTAAAAATAGAAATAAGAAGGATATGGGATATGCCAGTGGAAATTGTACCCATAATCATAGGAACACAAGGCACAATCCCAAGATCCCTGAAAAGGAATGTGGAAAAACTAGAGGGTGAAGTAGCTCCAGGACTCATGCAGAAGAGTGTGATCCTAGAAACGGCACATATAGTAAGAAGAGTGATGGACTCCTAAAGAGACAGGATGCAACCCGGAACCCCACACTAAATACCAGCCAGTCAAATTGGAGGACTGTGATACACACACACACACACACACACACACACACACACACACACACACACACACACACACACACACACACACACAAACAATAATAATAATAATAATAAAAATAATTACAATTAAAAGCCACAGTAGTGTTAAAAATACATTTTTGTACTGCTCTGTATCCCTCCAGTATTTTTAACCTTGTACAAAAATATATTTTTAACACTACAATGGCTTTTAATTGTCAAGAAGAAGAAGAAGAAGAAGAAGAAGAAGAAGAAGAAGAAGAAGAAGAAGAAGAAGAAGAAGAAGAAGAAGAAGAAGAAGGCCCTCTCTCAAACAAGTAGTTGCTGCATCAATTACATTCAAATATATGAAGTTTTTTCAATCTTTCTTTCTACCAGTAATTTCTATAGTTGCCAGTCTTTCATGAATGAAGATGTAAACATTAACTGACTGGAATTCTTTCAATAAAAAAAATCATATATATTACATTTCAGTTGCAAAGTAACTTAAATGTTCGCAGGGAAGTTTTGAGCCAGTAAATAAGGTGAGGGTCATCAATAGGTTTTTACTCCTTGTTTTAAGTAATTTCAGCATTTCTAAGCCACATTCTACTCAGGCACTACTAACATGATCACACCAAACAAAAGGAGAACAAATCTGTAATTGTGAATTTGGTTCCCTATGTAAAAGGTGGTAGGCAGGGGGCAAGATGCTTGCTGGCTACTGACTGACTGAGAATAAAATCTCTCCTGATTGACGGGGTGACGGGGGGAGAGTTATTTGTAAGCCATATTTTAGCTTCAATTGTTACGTTGCTGCAGCCTTGCTAATTGGTGGGGATAGTGTGAAGACTAAGCTGTTGGTATTTCAAGGCAAATATTTTGATTGTTCAACCAGCAGCTATTGATTTCTTGGTCACACTGATATTATTCATACCTGGGAATGCTTGTTCTGTTCTCTCTCTTAATGTTGCTGTATGAGGACCTCAAGAAGCTGCATCGAATTGATGTTGAGAGATAAAACAGATCCGAGGCAACTATGGTAGCTCAAGGTGCCCCTATTCCAGATAGAGAAACTCTCCCTGTACACAATGCACGTAATGTTCTTCCTGTGCACCAATGTCAGGGACTCTTTTAACCCTTAAATGCCAACTGGACGTATTATACGTCGACTACAAAAAGTTTTTTTAAATGTTCGCGGGAAAATAGTTATAGGCCTAGTTTGCGAAAAATTTTAAATCACGCGCCTTGAGGGATGCTGGGAGTTCACAGATCACGCTGTTTTGTTTACAAGCGTTACCCAGGCGCACATGCGCAAATTGCTTTCTTCTCGCACTAGAAAGTATCAGCAACGCATCTCAGAAATTCTTTCGTCACTTTTTTGCACAGTTTTATATTAGCCGTTACATAGTCTTATACATATGAAAATGTGCACAATTTCATGTAGAATACAACAAACAACAACCCATGGTTGTAGCTTTTATCAGTTTTGAAATATTTTCACATAAATAACGATGTGCCAAAATTTCAACCTTCGGTCAACTTTGACTCAACCGAAATGGTCGAAAAACACAATTGTAAGCTAAAACTCTTACATTCTAGTAATATTCAATCATTTACCTTCATTTTGCAACAAATTGGAAGTCTCTAGCACAATATTTCGATTTATGGTGAATTTTTGAAAAAACTTTTTCCTTACGTCTGCGCAGTAACTTTGCCGAAAATCTCAGAAATTCTTTCGTCACTTTGTCGTAATTTTTGCACCATTTTATATTAGCCGTTACATAAAGTTTTACATATGAAAATGTGCGCAATTTCATGTAAAATACAACAAAAAACAACCCATGGTTGTAGCTTTCATCATTTTTGAAATATTTTCATATAAATCACGATAAGTGCCAAATTTTCAACCTTCGGTCAACTCTGACTTGACCGAAATGGTCGTAAAATGCAATTGTAAGCTACAACTCTTACATTCTAGTAACATATAATCATTTACCTTCATTTTGCAACAAATTGGAAGTCTCTACCACAATATTTCGATTTATCGTGTATTTTTGAAAAAAAAACTTTTTCCTTACATCCGCGCACGGTAACTTGGGCGAAAATCTCAGAAATTCTTAGTCACTTTGTCATAATGTTTGCACCGTTTTATATTAGCAATTACATAAAGTTTTATATATGAAAATGTGCGCAATTTCATGTAAAATACAACAAAAAATAACTCATGGTTGTAGCTTTTATCAGTTTTGAAATATTTTCACATAAATCACGATAAGTGCCAAATTTTTAACCTTCGGTCAACTTTGACTCAACCGAAATGGTCGTAAAACGCAATTGTAAGCTAAAACTATTACATTCTAGAAATGTTCAATCATTTACCTTCATTTTGCAACAAATTGGAAGTCTCTAGCACAATATTTAGATTTAGGGTGAATTTTTGAAAAAAACTTTTTCCTTACGTCCCCGCAGTAACTTGGCCGAAAATCTCAGAAATTCTTTCGTCACTTTATCATATTTTTTGCACCGTTTTATATTAGCCATTACATAAAATTTTATGTATGAAAATGTGCACAATTTCATTTAAAATACAACAAAAAACAACCCATGGTTGTAGCTTTTATCATTTTTGAAATATTTTCATATAAATCACGATAAGTACCAAATTTTCAACCTTCGATCAACTTTGACTAGACCGAAATGGTCGTAAAATGCAATTGTAAGCTACAACTCTTACTTTCTAGTAATGTTCAATCATTTACCTTCATTTTGCAACAAATTGGAAGTCTCTAGCACAATATTTCGATTTATGGTGAATTTTTGAAAAAACTTTTTTCTTACCTTCGCGCACGGTAACTGCTGAAAATCTCAGAATTTCTTAAGTAACCTTGTCGTAATTTTTGCACCATTTTCTATTAGGCGTTACATACAGTGTTAGACATGAAAATGTGTGCAATTTCATGTAGAATACAACAAAAATAACTCATGGTTGTAGCTTTTATCAGTTTTGAAATATTTTCATATAAATAACGATGTGACAAAATTTAGACCAAAGGTCAACTTTGACTCGACCAAAATGGTCAAAAAATGCAATTGTAAGCTAAAACTCTTACTTTCCTTAACATTCAATCATTTAGCTTCCTTTTGCAACAATTTCGATTTATGGTGATTTTTTAAAAAACTTTTTCCTTACCTCTGCGAGCGGTAACTCTGAAGAAAATCTCAGAATTTCTTTAGTTACCTTGTCATAATTTTTGCACAGTTTTCTAATAGGCTTTATATAAAGTGTTATACATGAAAATATGTGCAATTTCATGTAGAATACAAAAAAAAAAAAAAAAACTCATTATTTTAGCTTTTATCAGTTTTGAAATATTTTCATATAAATCACAATAGAAAAAATTTGCCCTTCGGTCAACTTTAACTCGACCGAAATGGTCGAAAACTGCAATTGTAAGCTAAAAAAACTTACAGTCTAGCAATATTCAATCAATTACCTTCATTTTGCAACAAATGGGAAGTCTCTAGCACAATATTTTGATTTATGGTGAATTTTTGAAAATAACTTGTTTTTACGTCCGCGCATTACGAATTCATGCATCATTTTGTGATAATATTTTCTCTGTGTTGCTTGGATCATTTTACAATTTGTTATATACCAAAATCATCCCAGGTTAGTGTTCAATACAAAGAAAAAAATTAACTCATTAGCTTAAACCGTTTTGCTCACAGAGCGATTTGTATACAATTATATACAGGCAGTCCCCAGGTTATGACGGGTTCGGCTTACGATGTTCTGAGGTTAAGGTGCTTTTTTATTATATTCATCAGAAATTATTTCCAGGGTTACGACGCATGTTCCAGGGTTATGACGCCTCCAATGCTGATCTGGCAGAAGAAATGACACCAAAAATGCAAAATAAATATCTGAAGGTTTTTTTGATGAAAAATGCAATAAGAATGCAGTTTACATAGTTTTGAATGCTTCCAAAGCATTAAAACTAAGGTTTTATTAGGATTTTTGATGATGTTCCGGCTTACGACGATTTTCGGGTTACACTGTGTCTCAAGAACGGAGGCCCCGGTCGTAACCCGGGGACTGCCTGTATGAAGTTTTTTTCACGCTGTCATATATTCCAATATTTATATATGATAATGATATTTTTTTCATTTCTGATGCTTGCATACTAAACTTCAGGCAATGACAAAAAAAGGAGCCAAAAATGAACTCTTAATCTTAAAAACTAAGCATGCTGTGATTTAAAAAAAAAAAGTTTTTTCCGCTTCTGCGCTAACTCACGAACACCGCCAGGATACGACAGACACTTTGGTAAATAGAGGCTCGGCGTTTAAGGGTTAATCAGAACCTAACAAGACTGGACCTGATAACTCCAACACAGAACAAGCATTTCTAAGTGTGAACAATGCCTGCATCCCCACTGCTTAGCAAGCTTGCAGCAGTGTAACCACAGACCCACTATTACAGATTAGTCTATTCTCATCTTTTGGAATGATCATACTCAATGGAGTCTGAGCAGAATTTAGCTTCAACAAATACTTTAAAAACACAATGACCTAACCTTTACTATATATGCAACAGAGAAAAATGCTTGACCTCTTTGTGGGGTAAAAATAAAAAAAGTGCCTCATATAATGGCATAAACAGTAATTATCAATGGTGACCTGATTCTCTTCATATTTTACAGATGGAGTCATATGAGCTATTCACAGAATATTATTACTGTATATTATTATTATTATTCAAAATATGAATGCTACTCATATGGAACAAGCCCACAGGGGCAATTGACTTGAAATCCAAGCTTCCAAAGAATATGGTATCCATTAGGAAGAAGTAAGAGGAAATCATACTAATTAAAAAAAATAACAGATAAAAATGTATAAAAATGCAAGGAGAATAGTTCTAGGGTAATAGTGCATTGCATTTTCACTTGAACTTCTGAAGTTCTAATTCCATGACATCCTCTGGGAGGCTGTTCCAAAGTTCCAAAGTCCAATGGTTTGAGGAATAAAGGACCTTTGAAACTGAGAAGTTTGATAGCAAGACACATTTAATGCATGCTAGTGCTGCTGTTCAACAAATCTGGTTGCTCCTGGCAGGTAAAGGGATCAGAGATCAATTATGAACGTGAATGATCTCTGATGTAATACAACTTATAAAAAAGTGACAAAAAAAGAAACAATCCGTCAATGGTCCAAGTCATAACTACAACTAGCATTTAGGAAAAAGAAACCTATCAGCACGAACCACTTTATCTAAAAGAGATAAATCTCTGGCGGGAACAGACATCCACATCAAAGAACAGTACATATTCCAGTAAAGGAAAGAGAAATGACCTAAAACAGGTTGCACTGATTATACTTTTATACGTAGATAGTATATGAAACCTTACGAAGAATATACATAACTTTTGTGCAGCATTTGCTGAAACTTTCATAAGATGTTTCCCAAAAGTTAGATGTGCGTCAAAAGTTACACCTAGAATAGTTAAAGCTTCAGACTCATTCAGCAAAGTTCCATTTACCTGAAGGGGAGGATGGGGTTGGAATTCTGTGAGAGATCTGCTAATCAATATTTAAGAGTTATATAAATGTGACATTACCAGGGCATAAAAGGTCACAAAACAAGTGAGCCCTACTGAAAACTGCACTTCTAATTTTAATTGAACTCTATGCTAAGACAGGAAGAATGTAATATTACTCTAGCTTCATGAGTAAGATAAAAAAATTACTAAAGATTAAACAGAATAGTTAACAATAAAAGGCAATTCCGTTACTTAATATTCTGTCAGAAGCAAATATAAGTATTATATCATGAAGGAAAATGACCAAATATTAACTTACTGACTACAATTTTCTGGAAGTGACAGAACAGATATTCGGTGGCCAGATGAAAACAGAAATTTGTTGCAATACGGGTGAAAGTTAATTGAAAATCCTTCCTCGTGATGAGAGTATTTATTTTCCTTCTTGTCTTCCACATGCCTGGAAGAAAAATAAGCTATATAAAATGGATTACCATAAATGAAACATTCAATATATATTTTAACTCACAATGATGTCCATTCCTGGAAAGAACCAAATAGTATCTGAAATCAGCAGTCTCTTATCAAAAAACATACTCACAAACTATGATGGCCACAAGCAAAGGGTTTGTCACCACTCCTCACTTCCCCTGCTGGAGAGAGGAGTATATGCTACTGAGAAGCAGATTTGTATGTTGTACTGAACACTATGTTGTATGGAACACAAAAAAAAAAAAAAAAATTCTGTACAAGTAAGGCTGCCAAACTCACCTGCATCAAGCCAGTTCTAGTGTATGATATGTATAATCTCCAACCCACCCGTAGGAATGAAGAGGAGAAAATAGGGGGGAAAAAAAAAAAAAAAAAAAAAGGAGAAAAGGAGACTAGTCATCTCATTCATTCTCTCTTCCACAAAATCATCTTTGGCATGATATGAACTGTCCCGCCAGGGGCAGTGGATGAGCTACACAACTTCTTAAAAACCAGGGAGGAACTTATTCCTCTGATGTCATGTGCTTTTGCATGCACAGTATTGGTGACAGAACTTGAAGATGAGGAGTAGGCTTGCCTAATCACCTCACATAGCCAAAATGATATAAGGCAGTCCCAGGTTATCGGCGATCTGGTTCAGTGGGGCTTGTCTAGCACCATAATGGGACGATTTCCGATTATCGGTGCCATAAGTGTGCTTATGGTACTGGTTACCAGTGCCATAAATCACTGAGTTTCAGTTAATGGTGGTTTTCACTTATCAGCACACTCCCTGGAACGGAACTCCCGCTGATAACCGGGGACTGCCATGGTATTCTTGGACACTTCCTTCTTGGCGCTGCCTGTGCTCACTAAAAGTCTATGACATCTAGGTCTTAGGTGGCGAGTCCTTTTTAGATAACAATGCAGTATGCACTCGACAGGACAAAGCAGTAACTTTTGAAGATTGTTGTTAACAAATTCTTTCAGGGACAGAATGGAAAAAAAAAAGAGGCAAATCTGTCATTGTGAGCTGAGGGATTTTGAGCCTCAGCCACAAGTTCCAGGACAAATTCTCAAGCCACGGACACCCAACTCCTGATGTGTTTCACATTACTGTATGGTTCGAATGGAGCTTGAGTGAGACTACCCTGAATAAGAGTGTGGTCCCACATAGGAGTTTTGAGTTCTCTAGGTGAACAAGACTGCTCAAAGTTCATGAACAACATAGAGATCTCCCAGAATGAAGGGATGTCCACATCTTTCAGGCATAGAACTAATCCCAAGGCTGCCCTGTAGCCCTTGATAGCAGACACAGAAAGACATTTCTCTGTTTTGAGGAAGATCAGAAAGTCCACTATCCACTGAACAGAAGTTCCAGGTGGAGAGAAACCTCATCAACAACGCCAATAATAGTAGATGGCCCACTTGTCCTGGTACACGGCTGATGAAGATCTGAGTTAGCCAGAATCTGCGTAGCTGCTCTGTGAGAAAAACCCCTCACTCACAAGATACTGGACAGCCTTCAGCCATTAGATACAGACCCTACCAACTGGTGGTAGTTCCTCATTGGACAAGTGGTTTTCGCGCTCGGCTACCAATCCAGTGGTCCGAAGTTCAAATCACGGCTCGGCCAACGCGGAGTCAGAGGAATTTATTTCTGGAGATAGAAATTAATTTCTAAATATAGTGTGGTTCGGATCCCACAATAAGCTGTAGGTCCTGTTGCTAGGTGATCAATCGGTTCCTACCCACGTAAAAATATCTAATCCTTCGGGCCAGCCCTAGGAGTGCTGTTAATCAGCTCAGTGGTTTGGTAAAACTAAGATATACACCAGAACCTCGACATACGAAAGTCCCTACTTACGAAAAATCCAAGTTACGAAAGCAAAGACCAAGATTTATTTGCTTCAGTATACGAAAATAATTCAGGTTGCAAAAGGGTAATTCTCCCGGACCGCCGAGAACAATTTTAAAACTTGCGCGCCGCCAACTGAATAGACTTCCCACCATCCTCCAGCTCTCCCGTTGGTTCCTGATGCTAGTCACCGCCGTAAGATCCTGCTCTCCTATTGGTCAGCATCTGTCACATCATGCCTCTATGTAAAGGCGTTCCTTGACCATTTTTTGCGGCAGCGTTATCATTAACAAGGGAATTTGTTTGTTCACATATATTTCGTTTGTTAACGTAAATTCGTGTTAGTGATTTCGCTTTTCTTCTACTGTAAGTTACTTTATCATGTTGTGTGTGAACTTAACTACTTACGTTATTAGCCATGGGTCCCAAGAATGTTGCTAAAGTTCACGGACAGAAGAGGATGCTTTCTATGGAGAACGAAGATGGAGATAATCAAGAAGTGTTAATGTTTTCTGCCATTTGTTAATGTGTTTCGTAAAGTTTAGTGTTAATGTTTTCTGTCATTTTTTAATGTGTTTCGTAAAGCTGAGTGTTCATGTTTTCTGCCATTTGTCCCCCTCCTCTGTCGCCACTTTCGGAGATCGCCTCACTCGAAAGGTAAGGTTCCACATTTTACTACATATGTACGCACATGTACGTACAGTATTTCTTGTACCATGTACGTTAATACACTTTATTTATAGGTACATACTACAATAAAGGTTATGTTAGGTATTGAATGGTCCAAATTGTTGTATTTCATTGTTTATTGGTTAATTTACCTTTATTATAAAATTTACTGTGGTGTTTTTGTAGGACTTGGAACGAATTAGGCAATTTACATGTAAAACGTAGTTTGAGATACGAAAAAATCAGGTTACAAAGGCCGCTTTGAAACGGATTAATTTCATATCCTGAGGCTACTACTGCTTAACTTCACCAACTGGTGGTACCTCCATATGAGGTTGGCGGAGAGGGTTGTGCCAAGGAGAAATCTCTCTCAGCACCTCTGAAAGAAGAGACAGAAGGTCTGGGAACCACTCTGTTTGGGACCACAAAGGCGCTACCAGGGTCATCCTGAGATTCCTGGAACCCATCACTCTGTTCAGGACATAATGGATCAAGCAGAATGGAGGGAAGACATACACTTCTGGGACGTCCCAAGAATGCTAAGGGGCATCCTTTGCCACAGTGAATGAATCTGGGACCACAGAACAGTAAACCTCTAGCTTCCTGTTGAAGCACATAGCAAAGATGTCTAACATGGGCCTTTCCCATAGATGGAATAGCCAGTCTACTATGTCTACTATGTCCTGATGTAGAGACCACTCCATACCTAGAACTTGACGTCGATAACTTACCTTGTTGGTCACCAAATTTCTCTTGCCCTAAATATACCTGGCCATGAGCTCCACTGAGTTGTCGATCACCCACTGGTGTAATTCAACTGTCAATGAATGAAGTTGGTGGGACACCAGGCCCCCGTTTTTTCACATACACTACTATCGTGGTGTTGTCCAATATCAGAACGATGGAGTGACCCACCATACTCCTTCAAACTCCTTAAGAACCAGGAAAGCTGCTTTCAATGCCAACACGTTGACATGGAGTTGTTTGTCCTGAGTTTGTTTGTATGGTGTTTTTACGTTGCATGGAACCAGTAGTTATTCAGCAACGGGACCAATGGCTTTATGTAACTTCTGAACCACGTCGAGAGAGAACTATCATCAGAAATACACATCTCTAACCCCTCAGTGGAATGCCCAAAAATCAAACTCACTACTACCGAGGTGGCACGCCAACACCATACCGATCACGCCCCTGAGGCGCTTTGTTTGTTCTGAGAGCTACACGCCCCCGAGGTCAGGAGCTCTTTAAGATGAGCTCCCAACCTTCAGAGGAGGCATCCAAGAACAATAGCAGATCTGGAGGGGGTAAATGAAGAGGAGTTCCCACTGTCAGGTTTTGGTCATCCAACCACCACAGAAGGTCAAAGTGCTTCTGTGGTAGTCAGACGACCAGAACCTGAGGGGAATCTTCTGCTGGGGACCAAAACTCCTCCAGTCTCCACTGCAGGGATCAAATGTGAAGACGCCCATGAGGGTCCAGTTTCTCGAGAGAAGACAAGAGACCCAGAATACTTGCCACTCGTGCGCTGGTTGTTTCCTCCTCAGAAGGAAGGAGCATGTCAAGAGTCCTGAATTTCTCTGACCTCTGGTCCGACAGAAAAACCCTTGATGATGCTGTATATCTATTACCATTCCCACGTAAAGAATCCTCTAGCTGGGAAGTAGATTGGAATTCTCCATATTTATCATGATAACCAGGCTCTGACAAAACAGGAGAAGATCATCCCTTTCCCGATCCAGTTTCTCCTGGGAACTTGCCAAGACCAGTAATTGTCAATAGTATAGCCTTACTTATCATCAAGTTGAATTACAATATTTTCATTATGTATAATTTTGTCTTCTACAGAACATTTTTGTTGAAAATAGAAAGCATTGGTGAACATAAGGTGTTAATTGTCCAACTACTATTTTATTACTGATGATCTTAATTATCCAACAATCATTTAATATTAATATAAATAGTAAACTATAATGAATAAATAAGATAGTGAAAAAACATGAAAAAATAAAATAAATATTTTTGCTACAGTAGTGATGTTTGATTACGATCCTGACCCCACATTTCTGAAATCCAAACAATTACATAAACCAAATCACATCTAGCCCTAGAGATTATAGATACAGGATTGTGTACCTACATTTCTTTTTCTTTTTTTTTAAATATGATAAATATGATACTAATATGTGAATATTACGTACGCTAATTTTATATCTCCTGTATGATGCAATCCCCTTAAAATTAGCTTCAAAATTAGGTCCTCAAAAGTTGCATGACACTTCAGTATATGTGTTAAACTTGTTCATATTATTAGCTGTGTGTATGTACGGCAGAGTGTTTCTTAGTTCGCTATTGGATTATTTAATTACAAGTTACAGTACAGTAAGACCCTTTAATAAAACATGAAAAAACATTAATGTGTTGTAGGCTGTACGTATGTATAGTTGGGCATTTCTTAGTGTGGTACAGTGTTCCTCCCCCATATTTGCGGGGAATAGGCACCAGTACAATACTGTACTGTAAAATCCTTCAACAAAATGTGGAAAAAGCATAAACACAAAAAACGTAAAAAACAAAATGAGCTCTAACGAAACCAAACTCCTGCCTACCCCTCTCCACCTGTCCCACTGGCATTCCTATCCCCCTCCTAGCCAGGGAAACTCCTTCAACTGGTCACCAAGCATCCCCAACAATCCCTTCTCTGCATACTTAATCCTGTAAACAGCTTTACTACCACTTCTCTCTCCCAGCACACCATTGCCAGTCACACCCAGCCATCCAATCTCCCCTTACCCCCTACCCTCCACACCCAGGAAACTCTGTTCCTGGTCTTACACACCTCTCAAACCCTTTCTCAGCATGTTTATAAGTGTATGCAGTGCTACCAACATTTCCTAAAATCAATGCAGCATTGCCAACCATTGGAGAGCAGTTTTTTTGTTAATTCTTTCAAAATGGTCCCAGGAGTCTGGTTGTGACCAGATAATGTTGAGCTCTGGCTAGTGCAAACTTGGATAGTTGAGGAATTATTGTATAGCATAAAAATATAACATTCAACAATATTAAAAGAATTCATTAAAATCACTTAATTTGATAGATTTACATTTGTTGCTATTGTACCAGTACTAAAAAAGCAAAATATTGTAATCTTCCTAAATAACTATACTTATGACATTTTTTAATGATCAAAGCTTTGTAATATTATAACCCTACTTATGGTAATCTTTATAAAGTGAGTTTCTTCAGTGATCAAAGTTTTATATTATTATAACCTCATTGAAAATTAAATACCCTTACATTTTTCTCACTGGATGTGAATGTGGATGAAGGTCTAGTAGAGATGAAGGCTGAAGAACTAAATTCTCTCCTGAACAAGATATTTTCACAATAGGTCCCATTCTTGTTGCCATGAAAATGGCACCTGTATTAAGGCAACCAACGACATATGAATTATCCCTGGACCAGGCCATATCTGCAACCCAATATCTCTCTCCATTTCTGAGGGAAAGAATGTACAAAGTTAGAAAGAATATTACATTTCATAAAAACATGCTAGAACAGCGTCAAGGTCTCCACTACTTTTTACATAAATGCAAATTACCTTAGGAGTATGTCCGACAGTCATGCATTATTAAAGACCTATTATATTTGCCTCTATAGCTTTTAAATGCATCTTCCATGTTAATTAACCCTTAAACATGAGCCGGTATTTCCGAAAGTGTCTCCCGTATGCCGGCAGCATTCGCGAGTGAGCGCCGAAGCGGAAAAAAAGGGATTTTGACGTAAGAAAAATCTATTTCTGGGCGATTGGCTCGTGTCGCCAGCGAAATATCCTTTAATCTATTATTTCTAGGGTAAATGTACTAACACATACCAGAGAATAAATAAATAAAGAAAAAGGTCAGTACAACTGACTCGCGTCCCCCCACCATCCCAGGAAGAGTGTCGGTATGAACACTATGGCGAGTGAGACCACTACCACGAGACAAATGCCAATAGAATTCTCCCACTACAAAATCCCCCAAGAGGGGAGCCGACCCACAGAGTGGGCAGCACCTACTACTACTACTCCATCCCATGCTGCCGACTGCTGCGCCTCTGGTGGCCATCCTGAAGTTAGCAGACAATCTTGGCGATGGGATGGGTAGGGCGGGATTTCGCTGGCGACACGAGCCAATCGCCCAGAAATAGATTTTTCCTTACGTCAAAATCCCTTTTCTGGGCTCAGCTCGTGTCGCTGCGCGAAATCGTACCAGAGAAATAGCACAAGATTGTAAAGAAATTTAACAAATATAAAGGGTCTCAAATAAAAGATAAAATAAAAATAAATCAATATAATTGCTAATAAAGATACATATACACAGTGATACAAATAGAAATATTACTTAACTAATTTACTTAATGCCTTAATAATATTTCTTAACTTAAGGTAATATACATATATACAGGAGAAATAACATATATGTACAACAATGGTATCTGTGTAAAGCTTATGTATCAAAACAATCCAAAGCAATTAATATAAAAGTTGAATAAAACAAACTCAACAATAATAAAATATAAAAGAATGTATATGACTTAATATACAAAACCCGTAACCATTATAATAAGATGTATCTCCTAGCATAAAAATAAGGAGATGACATCCACGAGATCAGTAATCATCGCAAATGTGAGTGTCCCTAGCAAAAAATAAGGGACACCCACTATAACATCATCAAAGCAGCTAAGACACAAGGTGATCGTAAATGAACAAGGCAGGTATAGACGAACTGTTGGGTGAGGCAGGTAGAAAGGAGGACTGAATCTTCTACTAAGGATTAGTCAGAGTCAGGGGAAACTATGTTACCCGCTGCAACTGCTGAAAATTTCAGGGCTTCCAAAGACTTTAAGTAATGACGTTTGAACACTGTCGGTGATTTCCATCCAGTATACTTTTTCAACTCATCGAAGTTCATATGTTGGAAATAGTTAATTGAGGTGGCTACTGCCCTGACATCATGTGCTTTTGGAAAAGAGTCAGGATTGGCTTGTTTAATGAAGTACAGGATTTGTTGTCTGATGCCTTTAATAGATAAAGTACCACCTTTTTCTCTCCTAAAGAGAGGACCCGATGAGGATGAGGAGGTCCTAGATAGAAAGGCTCGTAAAGTTGAAACTGGGCAAAGAGATATATCTTGTGGAAGGGGTAGTACCTTCCATGGTTCCCACCTCATCAAAGGATCTTCATTCTTAGCTAAAAAGCTACGTTCCGGTGAAAGTAGTACTTCCCTGTGGGAAGGAACTGAATATGATCCGGATCTCTGGTAAGCCGACAGTTCTGAAATTCTAGCTCCTGAGGCCAAGCTTAATAAAAATAAGGTTTTTCTTAAAAGCATTATAAATGAGCATGTGTCATTATTGGTTTCTGAAGCCAGTTTTAGAACATCGTTTAAGAACCAAGATACTGACGTAGGCCTTACAGAAGGTCTAAGTCTAGCACAGGCCTTGGGAATAGACGAGAAGTAGGAATCTGTTAAGTCTATGTTGAACCCAAATTGAAAAATCTTTTTCAAGGCTGACTTGTTTGTCGTAATTGTGCTAGCTGCTAAGCCTTTTTCAAATAAGGATCTGAAAAAGGATATAGCTGAATTGATTGTCATGATCTTAATATCGGTATTCTTTCAGGAAGGTTTGCTAACTTTTTGACAGCAGCATCGTACGTCTCAAAGTTGAATCTCTCTTATCTGATTCCAAGAAGAGAATATTCTGAGGGTCAATATTCGCATCCCTTTTCGCTGCAAACTTCATGAAATCCATAAGTTAGGGTTTTGAGAATCCCTGAGGAAGCAAACACAGTCTTCGTTTGTACTGACTGGGAGAGCTTGGGATTGAGGATCCGAAGAGGCTGGAGACCCAGTTCCAGGATGAGAGGGTACCAATTGCTCTTCGGCCAGTCTGGGGCTACTAACGAGCCACGTTGACCCTTGAATGTCCTGAGTTTGTTTAACACTTTCATGAGAAAGATTCACCGGAGGAAAGACATAATCTTCTCCCAGTTGTTCCAATCTAGAGCCAGGGCGTCCATGGCATAGGCCAGAGGGTCCAGGTTGGGGGTCACATAACACGGGAGTTTGTGGTTCGCTTGAGATGCGAAGAGATCTACTGTAGACCTGGAACTCTCTGAAGAATCCATTGGAACGAACTGTTGTCCAGTGACCATTCCGACTCTAGAGGTACTGATCGGGATAGAGCATCTGCTATGACGTTTCTCACTCCAGCTATAGGGGTGGTGGAGAGATGCCAACTGAACTTGTCCGCCATTAGGGAGAATATGGCTACCATGACATGATTTAGATGACGTGACTTGGAGCCTCCTCTGTTTATACAATGTACTACCACTGCGCTGTCCAGGACTAGTTTTATGTGGGAGTACTTTGGCGGTCGTAACCTTTTTAGAGTCAAGAACAGTGCCATTGCCTCCAGTACGTTTATATGGAACTGACAGAACTGAGGTGACCACGTTCCCTGAACCTTTTGAACTGGGAATATCCTCCCCAACCGCTTAATGAAGCGTCTGTGTGGATAGTGATCCCTGGAGAGGGACTGAAGGGGCACTGACACCGATAGGTTCTTGACTTTCGCCCACGGCCGAAGTCGATTCTTTAGAAATCAGAGGGACTGAGGACAATTTGTCCCTGGACCTGATATTTGCTCGTGAGCGCCAGATTCTGGTTAGGTCTTTCAGTTTGGCTTTCATTAGGATGTTCGTCACTGATGCAAACTGGAGAGAACCCAGGATCCTTTCCTGAGATCTTCTTGAAGCCATTTGTGACTCAGAAATTGCTTGACTGACTTCGCTATTTCCTTCCTCTTGGACGATGGAATCGACCAGAGTATGGGAGGATAGATTCCATTGAATGCCTAGCCACTGAAAGTTGACTCTGGAGTGAGTCTTGATTTGGTCCTGTTTATCTTGAAGCCTAGATATTCCAGGAACTGAATCACTTTCAGTGTTGCTTTGTTGCATCCTCGCTGTTTGAAGCCCAGATCAACCAATCGTCGAGATACGCTACTACCATAACCCCTTGCGATCTGAGTTGTTGAACAACTACTTCCGCCAGCTTCGTAAACACTCTGGGGTGCTACGTTGAGCCCGAAAGGAACTACCTTGAAGGAGAATGTCTGGTCTCCTATCTTGAAGCCTAGATAAGGACGGAAGTGTCTTGCAATAGGGATATGATAGTAAGCGTCTGTAAGATCGATAGAGGTGGTGACGGCCCCACGGGGAAGTAAGGTCCGCACCTGCGAGATCGTGAGCATCTTGAACTTGTCGCAGGCGAATGGCTAAGTTTAAGCGGGACAAGTCTAAGATTACTCTTCTTTTTTGTGAGCCTTTCTTTTGGCACGCTGAACAAGCGACCTTGAAATTTTAATCTTTTGACTCTCGCTATAGCTCCTTTCTGAAGGAGATCCTCCGCATACTCCGTCAGTTCTTTGGAAGGAAGTTGACGGAAAGGCCTGATTGGAGGGTGGGTTTGTTAACCAGCTCCAACCCAGGCCTTTTGACACAATGCTCTGAGACCTTCTGAAGTTCCACCGGTGGCGAAAGTGAAACAGCCTCCCTCCTACCTGAAGTTCTTCATTGGTTCTGGTAACCTCCTCGGCCTCCTCTGAAGTGTTTTCCCTATTAAAGGGCCCTCCGATCCTCTCCCACGAAAGGAACGCTTACCCTCTGACCTCCCTTACCCGAGCGGTCATACTTCTGTGAAGATTGACTCTCGAAGGCTTGATTGTAAGCTGGAGAGATGGCGTAAGAGGTGGAGGGCTGAGGCTGAGGGGAGATCACGTAAATTGGCTGTGATTGAGCCTTTGAAGTGGAAGGCTGGGCTGTTTGCACTAAGGGGGGAACCGCCGGAACTTGTTGAGAAAAGCGTGGCTGCTTTTCTGGTAGGGCTGGAAACGCCTGGGTTTCCTTTGCCCTTTACCTCTAGCTGCAAGATCTTGCCTCCTCTTAGCCGTAAGGCCCCAACGGTCCTTAAGGCTCTGGTTCAACCTCGTCGCCTCTGACTGGACTTCCTTTACCATTGCTTCTGGGTAAGAGATCTGCTCCCCAGATGCTCGACGAGAGTAACCAATTCGGCTCGTGCCGAATGGTTGCTTCTTGTAGGACATGCTTCCTACAATTCGTCCTAGCAGTGGCAAACTCAAACATATCTGACTGTACCGTTTGAGTCAGGGATTTGGTCAGAAGTTTGAAAAGCGGCGCTGAACCATAGGCTATGGTGGCTACCTCGGTCATAGCCATAGAATTAATCGATCTGGCTAATCGCGATTTAGCGTCAAATTCAGCCTGAATAGGCTATCTGAAGCCTGGGTAGCTTTTCACCAAACTGCTCCATAGCACAGTCCGGTTTTGAGTTTTGCCAGCTGAGAAGGTGTTCGGTAAGTCTTCCCATAATTCTCCGGCTGAAGGAAGTAACGGAGATGTAGGATCTGCTTCCTTCAGTTGAGGCATGGGGTCCCCCTTCTGGGCCTCTGGAATGGTAGACGTCGCGATCTTTTGTCAGGGAAAGGGAGCGGGGTACTCTCATCCATCGTGAAGATCGTAAAGGGACTCTTGAAAGGTTGGATTTTCGTATTCACAATCATGTCCTCTAAACACCTGAGCCATTCTCTCTGAGCCTGGTCACGTGAATAGAGGACTGTCTCCTTTGGTACCTATCATCTCGAATCATGGCTGAGGCGGTGAGCCTTGCGTAGCCGATGAACGGAGGCTGAAGGTCTTCCGGGTAGAACTCGAAGTCCTCTATCCTTCGAGTTCCAAATTCCGGTATAGAAATGAGTCCGTCTTGGAAGGGGGCGTATGACTCTACTCCCCTCACGGTTGTTCATCGAGAACACGGAGGGTTAGAGAGTCATACGGGGGGGGGAGCTGGGCTCCACCTGCAATTGAAAGGTGGAGGAGAGGCTAGAGGAGCTTGGCTCAGTCCGGCTATAATGGGAGTCTTGAGAAGTAATCCTATCCGACAACCGAGAGATCATTTGTTCCATGCTACTCTTTAAGACCCAACCAGGTCGCCCACCTGTTGCAACAGGCCAGCATTGGAGTCCAAAGCCGGAGCTGCTGCGGAGGTGGAGGGTGGCTTCTGAATTGGAACCAAGGGTAGCGGAACTGACGACTCTGCCGGAGTGTGAGATCTCTCTCTGGAGGATTTACTCCTCGAGGACTTAGAGCCGGACCAGAAGCTTTAGATCTGTCTGCTCCGGGATTCCTAGCCGGAGACTTACGAGAGGAGGATGACGCCGAAGCCGTCTTCTTAGACGACGACGACGTCTTTGTCAAGGATTTCACTGCTTGAACCCTTGACCTTGGGTCTAAACCGTAAGCGTCAGGAGGTGATATACAATTCATCCACCCGTAAAGCCTTGGAAGGATGGAGAAGGTTGCAGGAGTAGAAGAAACAGTACGACCCAAGGGTAATCCCTTGGGTGTCCACCTTACCTACCTCGACCAACAGGTCGTCTACATCCTACCAATAGGTTCTACATTAATATCCAAACGTCGCGATCTTCCGAGGAGATGTCCTGGCCTTGGTCAGTCAATGAGGCAGCCAGCTGTTGCTGGATGAAGGCGATAGTCGGGGCCCGCCTCTACTGGGTCGACGTATCCTGTCGCCTTGCCTCCGGGGAAGATTAGTACCGCCAACCTTTTCTCCAGGATGTAGGGCATACCCTTGGCGGCGTTCTTCCCGAAACCGCCGACCCAGGCCCGCAGGGTTCCGCCAGTGCGGTATCCCTCACTGCCGGCGCCTGGAAGAGAGGGTATCGATTAGATTTAAGAATAACTTAAAACTAAGGTAACTTAAAGCATAACTTAACTTATAGGGGCTATAAGGCCCCTTGAATTTTTCCTTAAGTTAGAGTGATTAATGCAAACTTAAGCACTAAAACAGATGCGGACCATCTACCGGAGATGGAATACTTACCACCGTCTAACAGCTGGCTCACCAGATCGTATCATATGGTACACGTCTCATGGTACCAGACCTGGATGTCCCCGCGCGGAGTCGCGCATGGAGCATGGACCGGCAAACTTCGTGTCCACACGGGTCCTGAAGTGTGGCGGCGCATCCCGGATGCTCACAGTTGGTGTCTGTAAGTGGAAAGACACATTAGTATCTTAAAGGAATATCTACTTACAGGCGAAAGGACAGAAGAACTCCGTTGCATGCCGGAGCTCGGAAAAAATTCGGGCATAGCCCCTACCCTTACTAGCCTGAATAGGCTATAAACCCCAACCCCGGTGGATCCGGTAAAACAAAGAAGGGAGGGGGAATGGTTTAAGGTACTTAAAATAAACTGAACATCTTAAACCTAAAAGCTCGAACGTACCGGACTAAGTCCAGTGCGAGGGCGGAGTGATAACTCAGTGAAACGGAGAGGTTTAGAAGGACCGGACTGTATGCTCCGGTCCACCCCGTGGGGTAGACTTAGTACCTTTCCGCTAGATGCCAGGCCTCCGGTGGTAAAGGAGCCCTAGTAAGGTGGGAAAGAGCGGGGGCATACAGACTCGGGCTAGTAACGGAGCGACGAAGTAGTAATGGAGAGGGGGAAAGGCCAGTCCCCCCCCACCTTACCATCCGACCGGACCGAGAGCCGGAGAGGTCGAGTCCAGTCTGGGTCTGTCCCGTCCCTCTACCCCCCCCCTCCGCCTGGGGGGTAGAGAGGGAGGCAGGCTCGGGTATGCGGAGCGAGCATGGGCAGGCCTAGCCACCGCCCCCCCCGACTCTATGGAAGAGCGGGAGGGGGGAAAGGTGACTGGACAGGCGTCTGGTCTGCCTCGTGATCCATACGTGACCACGGGGCGATAAGAACAACAACTAAGCCTAAAACAAAACCAACTGATCAGCGAGATGCTATCGGGAAGCAACCGAGCTGACCAGCGGTAACATAAAGGCCCAATAGGCCGCAACCTAGGCTAAGCGAGCCAGACGCCTGACTAACCTAACAATATCACATAGATAATAAAATGAATAATAAAATGAAAGAAAGAAAACAAAATAGTAGGAGAAAAATCCAGGAGTGTACGGACTAACCCGAAGGCAAGTCTACCACTCAAAGCTAGTCGAGGCCGATACTAAGAGCCGTGGCTAGGGTCTGGATAGAAGAGCCTACATAAGGTAAAAGACATGCATGCATGACAAAACCGTGTAGACCTACCCTAAACAAAGCGGATAATAAAATAGAGCGTACAAAGACAGGGGATGCTCTGGGTATGGGCGACCCAGAACGGACCCATCACGAGGCAGAACATGCTGCCATGCTTCCGACCTAGAGATCGTATTTATACCTAAAAAACGGCAAAATACGTGCTCAGGGCACAAAAACACCAGAGAAGAAAATGGCACGTGTGTATCGTGTGCGCTAACTGAAAAGGATGGCCACAGAGGGAGCGCAGCAGTCGGCAGCATGGGATGGAGTAGTAGTAGTAGGTGCTGCCCACTCTGTGGGTCGGCTCCCCTCTTGGGGGATTTTGTAGTGGGAGAATTCTATTGGCATTTGGCTCGTGGTAGTGGTCTCATCGCCATAGTGTTCATACCGACACTCTCTGGGAGGGTGAGCGAGTCAGTTGTACTGACCTTTTTCTTTATTTATTATTCTCTGGTATTTGTTAGTACATTTTACCCTAGAAATAATAGATTAAAGGATATTTCGCGCAGCGACACGAGCTGAGCCCAGAAAAGTTTTTTTTAAAAATCACAGCACGCTTAATTTTCAAGAATAAGAGTTCATTTTTGGCTCCTTTTTTTTTTGTCATTACCTGAAGTTTAGTATGCAACCAAAAGAAATGAAAAAAAAATCATTATTATATATAAATATTGGAATATATGACAGCCCAAAAAAAATTTCATATATGTATAATTGTATACAAATTATGCTGTGAGCAAAACGGTTAAAACTAATGAGTTACTTTTTTTCGTTGTATTGTACACTAAATTGCAATGATTTTGGTATATAACAAATTGTAAAATGATCAAAGCAACACAGAAAATATTATCACAATATGATGCATGAATTCGTAACACGCGGACATAAAAAAAGTTTTCAAAAATTCACCATAAATTGAAATATTGTGCTAGAGACTACGAATTTGTTGCAATATGAAGGTAAATGATTAATATTACTAGACTGTAAGTGCTGTAGCTTACAATTGTAGTTTTCGACCATTTCGGTCGAGTTAAAGTTGACCGAAGGTCGAAAATTTTCTATTTATCGTGATTTATACGAAATATTTCAAAACTGATAAAGCTACAACCATGAGTTATTTTTGTTGTATTCTACATGAAATTGCGCACTTTTCCATATATAAAACTTTATGTAACGGCTAATATAAAACGGTGCAAACATTACAACAATCGGATGAAAGAATTTCTGATTTTTTCGGCAGAGCTACCCCACACGGACGTAAGGAAAAAAGTTTTTAAAAAAAATTCACCATAAATCAAAATACTATTGTGCTAGAGACTTCCCATTTGTTGCAAAATGAAGGTACTAAATGATTGAATATTACTAGAATGTAAGAGTTTTAGCTTACAATTGCGTTTTTCGACCATTTGGATCGAGTTAAATTTGACCGAAGGTCAAATTTTTTCCACTTATCGTGATTTATATGAAAATATTTCAAAACTGATAAAAGCTACAACCATGAATTATTTTTGTTGTATTCTACATGAAATTGCGCACTTTTTCATGTATAAAACTTTACGACAATCGGACGAAAGAATTTCAGATTTTTTCGGCAGAGCTACCATGCGGACGTAAGGAAAAATTTTTTTTTCAAAAATTCACCATAAATCAAAATATTGTGCTAAAGACTTCCAATTTGTTGCAAAATGAAGGTAAATGATTGAATATTACTAGAATGTAAGAGTTTTAGCTTACAATTGCGTTTTTCGACCATTTTGGTTGAGTCAAAGTTGACCAAAGGTTGATATTTTGGCACTTATCGTTACATATATGAAAATACGTATTTCAAAACTGATAAAAGCTACAACTATGGGTTGTTTTTTGTTGTATTCTACATGAAATTGCACACATTTTCATATGTAAAACTTTATGTAACGGCTAATATAAAACGGTGCAAACATTATGGAAATCTGACAAAAAAATTTCTGATTTTTTCGGAAGAGTTACCGTGTGCAAATGTATGGAAATTTTTTTTTTTTTAAATTCAACATTCGAAATATTGTGCTAGAGACTTCCAATTTGTTGCAAAATGAAGGTAAATGATTGAATATTACTAGAATGTAAGAGTTTTAGCTTACAATTGCGTTTTTCTACCATTTCGGTCGAGTCAAAGTTGATTGAAGGTTGAAATTTTGGCACTTATCGTTACATATAGGAAAATATTTAAAACTGATAAAAGCTACAACCGTGGGTTGCTTTTGTTGTATTCTACACAAAACTGCACATATTTTCATACATAAAACTTTATGTAACGGCTAACATAAAACGGTGGAAACATTACGACAATCGGACGAAAGAATTTCTGATTTTTCTGGGCTCAGCTCGTGTCGGCCTATGAAAGGATCCTTAATATCATTCTTTCTAGGTAAAATTAATCTAAAATTACCAGAGAAAACAAAATTAAGAAAATGTCAGTAAAACTGACTCGCTCACTCTTTAAAAGAAGTGTCGGTATGAGAATAGGGGCGAGTGGGATCACTACCACGAGACATTCACCATTTAGACCTTCCAATCAAAATCCCCACTAGAGAGAACTGATACCAACGGGCGATGCGGCCGCTACTACTACTACTAGGGACGCCACGGACAGCAGCGCCCCTAGCGGTCATCCTTAATTATTAGCAGTAAGCGTTGTACGCATTTTTTTGCTCGTGCGCTAATTTTTTGGATTTACCTCCTTCTCCATCATGGAACGTGCTGCCATCGCATCGGCTAAGTTAAGCTTCCTCAGTAGTATATTTTACCGTATTTTAGTCTTCCATGGGACCAGTATTTTCCTTCTAATAGGTCATATACGGTTTTCCCGGTCGACTCGTGGCGGCGCCATGCTGCCTCATGTTAAGAATTCCCGGTCTTCCATACTGGGACTTCTTATACTTATGGGCTTACTATATCACGTTCATCGTTTTTTACATCGCCTTTTTAGCTAGGTTAGCCCATTTACCAATTCTCTTAGTTTGGTATTTAGGGCTATTCTGTGTTTCTGGCCCGGGCAACATCCCGGCTCTTGCTCTTCATCGGCTATCGCTGGCTCCAAGTAGGCTTCTGTTCCTCGGAACAGTTTTGCCTCCTCCTGGGCTTCTTTTTCTTTTACTAAAAGTGTCTTTTCCATCTTTACGATGTAATTTTAGTTCTATAGGGTAGGGTTGTTAGGCTAGCCTAGGTGCATGTCCCATGTATTGGTACAGCCTGGTTCACGTGCCCTTCCACGGTGTGTTGCTATCGCGGGCTTAGGCCACTTGCGGTCACGTGTTCCATCGCACCTTACCCTTCCCCTTCCTCCCTACCAGGTATAGGGAAGGGTCTGGGGGACCCCTTGGTTGCCATGACAACCTCAGTAGCCTTCCTCCCTCCTTCTCTGAGGAGGCCAGGGGTTCTTCCCAGCTGGGGTATAGGGCGACCACTTGTTTTCGGGTCCCGGGTCCCACCGAGCAGAGAGGTAGTTGTTGGGACGGGGAGGAGTAGGCCACCCCCCCCCCTCTCTCTCTCTCCCGCCGCGTTACGCCGGAACCCCCCCCCCCCCCCCCCCCAGTTGCTCAGTCCCACCTTTCCCCCACTATAACGAACGGAGCCTTCCGCCGCAGCCGGGGCACCTTTGGTTATAGTTCGCTGGCTCTGCCAGCGGGCGGGGTGGTCACTACTAGTGGTCTTTTGCTTGCCTACTATATCCTTCCCTTTTTTCCCGCTACCGGAAGAGAGCGTTGCCTTTCTTACCCCGGGCACTCTTTCTAGTAGACGGGGGAAAAGTTTGATATTTATTTTCGTTATTTTAAGGATATACCCTAATTTTACGATGAATTTCTAGAATTATAATTGTATGTATACCATCTCCGTCGTTTTCCGTCGTGGTTTCATATTTCACCACCACATCTGGTTGGATTCTTTCTCTTGTCCTCCGGCGTAGCCTTGGACACAAAACTCCAACCATCTTGTTACCACACGTATTATGGCGGGGCTCTGGTTTAATCTAACTTTCTCGCTCCGGCATGCAGCGGAGCAATTGTTAGACTGTAAGTGTTCTCCTGATACTTATTATCTTTCCACTTACAGGCTACCAACTGTCAGGTCCTAGGGTGCAATGCGACTTTGTACGACCCCTGCGCCCACGATGAGTACAGATCTCACGCCCCGTGTGCCACGACTCACAACGACATGATCGTCTGGCACCCGGAAGCCTGCGCCATCTGTTACGACCTTGTCAGTCAGCTGGTGGGGGGGGTAAGTCGATTGTAGACTTCTTTATCGTATTACTAACAACACTTAGTCATAAGCTTGTTAACCCCGCCCCCGCCACTAGAAGCTTCATTTCGCCTTCTCTTTCAGGCTGCCGGTGTGAGGGAAGTCGCCCTAGCAACCCTGAAGGCTTGGGTGGGCGGCTTCGGAAGAACGCCGCCAAGGGCCAGCCATACATCTTGGATAAGAAGCTGGCCGTTCAGATCTTCCCCGGCGGCAAGTCAACAGGATGTTGACCCCATCTCTGCAGCCCCTCTCATCGCCTCCATCCAGCAAGAGATGCAGCAGTCGTTCGGGGCCGTGGCCACGCAGGAGACGGTCCCAAAGACGTCGCAACCTTGGACCTTAATATTGAGCCTATGGCGGTAGGTGCGGAGGATTTGTTTGTTGGTTGAGGTAGGTGTGTCGGGTGCCCAAGGTCTTTCCTTGGGCGCTCCTGGATCTTCTCCTGTCCCTTCTTCTACTGCTTCTTTCCAAGGCTTTTTGGGATCTGAGATCCCTGCCCGCTCTCCCGCTCTCTCTGTACCCCCAAAGGTGAAGGGACAGAGAGAACCGAAGACCCTTGTTAAGACGACTTCTAAAAAGTCGTCGTCGTCTTCTTCAGCTAAGAAGTCTTCGACTTCCTATGCTGACGCGGTGAAGGCTAAGCCGAGCTCTTCCTATTCAAAGAGCTCTAGAAGCAAGGCTTCTAAGGAGAAGGCTCGCGCTCCTGCTGAGCCAATGCCTTCTCCGGCCTCCACCGCATCCACTCCATCCCCGGCAACGCCGGTTGGAGTAGCGGGACCTAGCACCTTTGATCCCACTGCTTTCTCAGCAGTGGTGATGCAACAGGTAGGAGAGATGGTAGGCTCACAGGTCTCCGCCCTCGAACCAAGTTCGAACAGATGTTCGCACAACTGTCGAGCACTTTGACTCAGTCGGGCCAGTCCATCCAAGATCTCTCTAACGAGTTAGAGAGAATGAGGACCGAGTAGTCTGGGCTTGCTCAGGCTCCTCATCCAGTCTCCCCGTAGTAGCAAGTGCTGGTATTCTCCAGCTACCACCTTATGAGTCGCTACAGCCTTCTCCATGGAGAACCCATGGAGAGTGGCCGCTTACGCTCCATTCAAGGACGGTATGATCTCTGTCCCGGAGTGTGGAACTCGAAGGATTGAGGACTTCGAGTTTTATCCTCCGGGATTGACGCAGCCTTTTCATTGGTATGCTAGGCTGAACGTAGCGGCCCCTCACTAGGTAGGACAAGATCTCCAGAGAGAACGTGCTCTATAGTAGAGAGCACGCTCAACGGGAATGGGTTCACTGCCTTGAGGACTGGGAGTGTACCAACACTAAGCTCCAAGCTTTCAAGAGTCCTTTTACTATTTTTGCGACGGAGGAGGAGGCTTCTCTTCCGTTCGCTACCAAAATAGTGGAAGCGACTCTTCAGGCAGTCCTCAAGGATGAGCCCATGCCACAGCTGAGGGAAGCGGATTCTACTTCTCAGCTCTTTCCAGCCTTCGGAGAATTGTGGGAGAACTTGCCTGCCACTTTCACGCCTTGGTAAGCTCAACCGACTGTGCAATGGACCAGTTTGGCGAAAAGCTGCCCGAAGGAAAGGCTGCCTGATTTCCCTTGATCCAGGCAGAGTTCGACGCTCGAACTAGGTTTGGCAGATCCCTCAATTCTCTAATTATCACGGAGATGGCTGCTCTTATCGTATGGCACAGAACCTCTATTAAGATTCTGGCCAAGTCCAGCTTCAAACGGTTCAGACGGATGCTTTCGATTTCTTTTCTTCCTTCCAAGCTTAGGAGGAATTGCCGAAAGCACGTTTTCTGCAGGAAATGCCACCTATTAGGGCACGAACCTAATAGACTCCTGGCTTCCAGCATGTGGGGAGCGGACCTCTTCCCAGAGTCCGCTGTAAATGAGGTGCACCACGAGGCTGCTAGGCTCAAACCAGAGCCTTAGAGCTAGGTGGGTATCTCCTCTAAGAGGAAACAAGAATCCGCCCCCGCTGCTGGTAAGAAACTAAAGAAGTCTGGTAAAAGGTTCCAGCCTTACCAAAAACACCAGCAGCAGCAGCAATTCGTTCAGGCCGTCCCAGGGGGTTACCCAACAGGGGACAACCTTCAACCTCGAAGCAGACCCAAACCCATCCTCCTGTTGTCATCTCAGTCGCAACCCTCGACCTCCTACGCACTCTCGCCGGCCTTCAACCCTATGTATGAAGGTCAGGCTTACCCTCCTTTTAAATAGGCAGTCGAGAGGTAGCAGAGCGAGAGGCCACTTTCGCCAGCGTGGCACAGGAAGAGCGGCAAGGAGTAGGCAAGTTCAGAGGAGGGCGTGGAGGTCAACCCGCCCAACAACAGTGAGGCTCTCCAGGTAGGAGGGAGGCTGTTCCTCTTCCGTCACAGGTGGGGGTTCAGCAATTGGGCACAGAGCATAGTGTCCAAGGGATTGGGTTGGAGTGGATCAAAGATCCCCCTCCAATCAAATCATTCCATCAAGTACCATCAAAGGAATTGACAGATTATGCGGAGGAACTCCTTCAGAAAGGAGCTATTGCGAGAGTCAAGCATCTAAAATTTTCAAGGTCGCTTATTCAGCATGCCAAGAAAGGCTCAACAAAAAAGAAGGGTAATCTTAGACTTGTCAAGGCTAAACTCTTTCATTCGTTGCGACAAGTTCAAAATGCTTACCATCTCGCAGGTAAGGACCTTACTTCCTCGTGGAGCCGTCACATGCTCCATCGATCTTACAGACGCATACTATCATATCCCTATAGCCAGACACTTCCGCCCATTCCTAGGATTCAGACTAGGAAATCAGACATTCTCATTCAAAGTGATGCCCTTCGGTCTGAATGTAGCCCCCAGGGTATTCACGAAAATAGCAGAAGTAGTGGTGCAACAATTGAGAACTCAGGGAATAATGATAGCAGCATACCTCGGACGATTGGTTGATCTGGGCACCAACAGTCGATGAATCTCAAAGCCACGAAAAAGGTAGTTCAATTTCTGGAACATCTGGGGTTCCAGATAAACAAAACGAAATCCAGACTTACTCCGGAGTCTCGTTTTCAGTGGCTAGGAATCCAATGGGATTTGTCTTCCCACAATCTGTCAATTCCAGTGGCCAAACGGAAAGAAATAGCCAAGTCTGTGAGACAATTTCTCAAATGCAAGACAAACATCAAGGAAGGAATCCAGGAAAGAATCCTAGGTTCTCTTCAGTTTGCTTCAGTGACAGATATCCTCCTGAAAGCAAGGCTGAAAGATATAAATCGAGTTTGGCGATCGAGAGCAAACGCCAAATCTCGAGACAAGTTGTGTCAGTTAATTCCACAGATCCTTCGCAATCAACTCCGTCCATGGACAAAAGTAAAGAACCTGGCCAAACGGGTACCCCTTCAATATCCCCTTCCAGTGTTAAACCATTCACACGGATGCCTCCCTGTCCGGGTGGGGGGGATATTCTCAATTCAAACAAGTTCAGGGGACTTGGTCAGTTCAGTTCCCCGCCAGCTCCACATAAACGTTCTGGAAGCAATGGCAGTATTTCTTACCCTGAAGAGACTTCTTCCCCCGGAAAAGTCTCATCTAAGACTAGTTTTTGGACAGTGCATTGGTAGTTCATTGCATCAACAGGGGAGGGAGGTCCAAATCCAAACATGTGAACCATGTCATGATAGCCATCTTTGCACTAGCAGACAAACACAAATGGCATCTGTCCGCCACTCACCTGGCGGTAAGTAAGAAATGTGATAGCAGACGCTTTGTCCCGGTCGGTCCCTCTGGAATCAGAATGGTCCCTAGACGACAGGTCATTCCAGTGGATATGCCGGAGAGTCCCAGGTCTCCAAGTAGACTCTTTGCCTCATCACAATCGAACCACAAGCTCCGTTGCTATGTGGCCCCCAACCTGGACCCTCTGGCTTATGCCACGGACGCCCTGTCGTTAGATTGGAATCAGTGGAGAAAAATTTATGTCTTTCCTCCAGTGAATCTTCTCTTGAAAGTCTTGAGCAAGCTGAGGACTTTCAAGGGACTAGTAGCCCTGATTGCTCCAGACTTGCCCAAGGAGCAACTGGTATCCTCTGCTTCTGGAATTGGGTCTCCGACCTCAACGGATTCCCAATCCCAAGCTGTCACAATCAGTACAAATGAGGACTGTGTTCGCTTCCTCAGGAATTCTTCAGACCCTAACTTTATGGACTTCATGAAGTTTGCGGCTAATAAAGATGCTAACATTGATCCACAAAACATCCTCTTCCTAGAATCAGATAAGAGAGAGTCAACTATTAGACAATATGACTCAGCTGTTAAAAAATTAGCATCCTTCCTTGAAAGAATCAAACACTACAACCATGACAGTTAACTTAGCTATATCCTTTTTCAGATCCTTGTTTGAAAAAGGTTTAGCAGCTACACTATTACTACTCATAAAATCGGCTTTGAAGAAGATCTTTCAGTTAGGTTTCCAGATAGATCTGACTGAATCTTATTTTACGTCTATCCCTAAAGCCTGTGCTAGACTTAGACCTACTCAAAGGCCTACTACAGTCTCATGGTTCTTAAATGATGTCCTCAAACTAGCATCATATACTGACAACTCGTCTTGTACATTCATAATGCTTCTTAGAAAGACATTATTCTTATTAAGCCTAGCTTCAGGAGCTAGAATTTCAGAACTGTCGGCTCTATCCAGAGATGCGGGTCATGTGGAATTCCTCCCCTCAGGAGAAGTTCTGCTTGCTCCGGATCGTAGTTTTTTGGCTAAAAATGAGGATCCTCTTGCAAGGTGGGCTCCTTGGAAAGTCATCCCACTTCCGCAAGATCCTTCTCTCTGCCCAGTATCAACTTTTCTATCTCGTACATCCTCAAGATCCTCAGGTTCTCTCTTCATGAGAGAAAAAGGTGGTACTTTATCAGTAAAAGGTATTAGACAACAGATCCTTTACTTCATTAAACAAGCCAATCCTGATTCATTTCCAAAAGCACATGACATCAGGGGAGTAGCCACCTCAATTAACTACTTTCAACATATGAACTTTGAGGATCTTAAAAAGTATACTGGATGGAAATCTCCGACAGTCTTTAAACGTCACTATCTAAAGTCCTTGGGAAATCTTTAAAATTTTCTGCAGTAGCAGCGGGAAACAATTGTTTCTCCTGATACTGTATATAGTCATAGTATAGATCCAGTCTCCTTTCTACCTACCTCGTCCAACATGCCTCACCCTATCGCCATGCTACTCGGATACTCTAGCCTTAGCCGCTGAGATCATATTGGTGGATTGTCCCTTATTTTTTCGCTAGGGACATGTACTTATAATGTACTTCAGTGTACCTACCCTTAACCTAGCCACCTGGGGGGGCAACCAAGTCCTTATGGGTGCCGGTCCAAAGCCCGGATAAATAGGGAGGGTTTGGTGTCAGGAAGGGCATCCGGCTGTAAAAATCTGTGCCAAAACCAAAATGGAATGAGCCGAAATATGGAAAGAGGTAATGCTAGGGCGTACTCCGTAAACGACGCACAGAGACATCGCCCTAACTCTGTGGTAAGGCGAGGGCTACTGCATCAGGAGCGGGTGCAGCTAAAGAAGCGAGCTCACATTGGGTTCAGAGTTATGTCGCTAAATGTTGGGGGGTCCATGACTGGGAGAGGTAGAGAATTGGCTGACTTGATGAGAGAAAAGAAAGTAGATGTTGTGTGTGTGCAAGAAACGCGGTGGAAAGGAAATAAAGCTAAAGAGTTGGTAGATGGATATAAGCTATATTATAGTGGAGCAAATAAACAAGGTAGAAATGGAGTTGGCATAGTACTGTCCTAGTGAACTAAAGAACTCGGTAATAGAAGTGCATAGAAGAATGACCGTATCATCAGATTGAAGATATGTTATGGAGGAGAGATTCTGAATATTATAAGCATATGCACCACAAGTTGGTTGCACAGAAGAGAAGGGAAATTTCTGGAGAGACATGGATGGAATAATGCAAGAACTGGAAGAGCATGAGAGGGTGATAGTTGGGGCAGAATTTGAATGGCCATGTCGGAAGTGAAAATGAGGCGCTTGGGCGGGTGCATGGGGCCATGGAATTGGGGAGAGAAACCAGAAGGAGAGAGTGTAGTGGACTTTTGCTGTGTCATTCGACATGGCAATAGTAAACACATTTTTTGAGAAGAAAAGGGAACACCTAATAACATATAGGAGTGGGGGCGGGGAAGATTCTCCCAGATAGACCTATTTCTTGTTATAAAAAGGATAAATCTGGTGGAGGTCAAGAACTGCAAAGTTATTCCAGGCGACCATGTAGCCCCCAACAGCTGGCTGTATGTATGGACTTGAAGTTGAAAAGGGAAATAAAAACCAAGCTAAAGGGATAAGGAAAATTAAATGGTACGAATTACAGAAGGAAGGGGATAAGAAGAGAGAGTTTAGAGGAGGGTTTTGGAGGATATTGATATAGGGATTGAAGATGTTCAAGAATGGTGGGCACGAAATGCAGCAGTAATAAGAAGGCATGGAAAGGAGCTGCTAGGAGAGACGTCTGGTATCATATGGGAAGAAAAGGATAGTTGGTGGTGGATGAAGACATTGAGAAAGTATAGTAAAAGATAAGAAGGAGGCAAAGAAAAGATGGGAAGAGTCACAGTCAGTGGAAGACAGAAATAGGTACAGAGAGAAAAACAAGGTGGTGAAAAGGCGTGGTAGCCCAAGCTAAAGCAAAAGTCGTATGATGATGTGTATAATGAGCTGGGGACAAAGGAAGGATTAAAGAAGATGATGAAGCTATCAAAGGCTAGAAATAAGAGCACCAAAGATATAACACACATCAAACAAATAAAGAATCAAGAGGGTGTAGTGCTTAGAAAGGAGGAAGACATTGTGAAGAGATGGAAAGAATATTTCGAACAGTTGTTAAATGAAGAAAATAATAGACAATAAGAGAGGATGGGCAAGTGAACATTGGCATGGTAATGATGTTTTTCTAGCAAGAGTACTAATGCACTGAAGAAGATGAAGAATGGGAAGGCAACCGGACCAGACATGATCCCGGTGGAGGCATGGAAAGCATTAGGAGATGAAGGAGTGGATATACTGTACGATCTTATGATAAAGATCCTTGAACAGGAAAAGATACCAAATGAGTGGCGTGGGAGTATATTGATCCCAATTTTTAAACAAGGAAAGGCGATGTCCAAGAGTGTGGTAATTATAGCATTAAATTGATGTCCCACACTTTGAAGATACTGGAAAGGATGATGTCTCTGCTAGACTGAGAGAAGAAGTACAAATAGGTAAAGAGCAGATGGGATTTATGAAGGGAAGGGAACAACAGATGGTATATTTTGTCTGAGGCAAATATGGAGAAATTCGGGGAAAGACAAAGGCCTACATATGGTATTCATTGACCTTGAAAAGGCTTATGACAGAGTCCCGAGAGCAAGAGGGTATGGAGGAGCCTGAGGGAGAAGTGGTGCCAGAGAAGTATGTGCGATGTGATACAAGAGATGTACCGGAATGTATTTACCAGAGTGAGGAGCAGTGTTGGGGAGACAGAAGGTTTTGAGGTGAGAGTAGGATTACACCAGGGGTCGGCTCTGAGCCCATTTATCTTTAACATAGTGATGGATGTTATAATAGAGGAAGTAAGGGGGGGAAGGGAGACAGTACCATGGAACATATTGTATGCGGATGATATTGTTCTGTGTGCAGAGAGCAGGGAAGATCTGGAAGTGAAATTGGAAAGATGGAGACAAGTACTGGAGGACAGAGGAATGAGAATAAGTAGATCCAAGACAGAATATATGTGTACCACCACTGAGGGGGATGATAGAGAAAGTATTCAGCTTGGTGGAGAGCAAATTAAGGAGAGTTGATAAGTTTAAGTATTTGGGATCTTTTGTTAACGCTGGAGGAAGTATGGAAGAAGAAGTAAAACATCGGGTACAGGCAGGCTGGAACAACTGGAGAGCGGCCTCGGGAGTTCTTTGTGACAAAAGAGTGCCGCTTAGGTTAAAGGAAAATTTCACAAGACGGTGGTAAGAACAGCAATGCTGTATGGTACGGAAACAGCAAGCATGAGAAAAGCAGAGCAGAAGAAGATGGATGTGGCAGAAATGAGAATGCTTAGGTGGATGTCTGGGGTAACAAGAGTGGATAGGATCAGAAATGACTACATAAGGGGGTCAACTAAGGTGGTGGAAGTATCAAGAAAGTGCAGGAGGGAGGCTGAGATGGTATGGACACCTGTTGAGGAGAGATGAGGACCAGCCTGGGAGACATACTATGGGAGTGGAGGTGCAAGGAAGAAGAAAGAGAGGGAGACCAAGAAAGAGATGGAAGGACTGTGTGAGAGGAGATTTACATGAGAAGGAATTGATGAGGCAGAAGTGCAAGATAGAAATAGATGGAAACGGCTCATCCGAAACGGCGACCCCATATAAAAAGAAAAATGGGAAAAAGCTGGGAAGAAGAAGAAGAAGAAGAAGTGTACCTAACCTTTTTTTATTTTTAGCTAGGTAGGACACAAGTGTTTGTATATTATGTAAATACAGTATTTAAGTGAATCTATTTTGTTAAATTGCACTGCATTATTGTATTTTACTATGTTTACTATAATTTAATTTTAAGTACTTTACATTACTGGCTTTCTTTTATGTCATTGTTTAGAATAAGTTAGCTTTAAGTACTTAGTTTATATTCTGTAATAACTGATTCACTTTATTATATCCCTCTTTTTTACAACTGATTTTCATTTGTCCTTTTTCCCCATCTTGTCTGTTTCTCTGGTACTCTTTCATAGGCCGACACTAGCTGAGCCCAGAAAGGGGATTTTGACGTAGGAAAAAATCTATTTCTGGGTGATTGGCTCGTGTCGCCCTATGAAACCCACCCTGTATTGATTGCCCTCCCTGCAGGACAAGATGTTCATAGATTAAGGATGACCGCTAGGGGCGCTGCTGTCCGTGGCGTCCCTAGTAGTAGTAGTAGCGGCCGCATCGCCCGTTGGTATCAGCTCTCTCTAGTGGGGATTTTGATTGGAAGGTCTAAATGGTGAATGTCTCGTGGTAGTGATCCCACTCGCCCCTATTCTCATACCGACACTTCTTTTCAAAGAGTGAGCGTGTCAGTTTTACTGACATTTTCTTAATTTTTTTTTGTTTTCTCTGGTAATTTTAGATTAATTTTACCTAGAAAGAATGATATTAAGGATCCTTTCATAGGGCGACACGAGCCAATCACCCAGAAATAGATTTTTCCTACGTCAAAATCCCTTTTTTGGCAGAGCTACCACCAACCGTAAGGATAAAGTTTTTTTTTTCATTAATTCACCATAAATCAAAATATTGTGCTAGAGACTTCCAATTTGTTGCCAAATGAAGGTAAATGATTGAGTATTACTAGAATATAAGAGTTTTAGTTTATAATTGCGTTTTTCGACCATTTTGGTCGAGTCAAAGTTGACTGAAGGTTGAAATTTTGGCACTTATCGTTATTTATATGAAAATATTTCAAAATTGATAAAAGCTACAACCATGGGTTGTTTTTTTGTTGTATTCTACATGAAATTGTGCACATATTTATATATAAAACTCTATTCAACGGCTAATATAAAATGGTGCAAAAATTATGTCAAAGGGACAAAATAATTTCGGAGATGTGTCGCTGATGCTTTTTAGTGCGAGAAGAAAGAAATTCACACATACCGCGCCATGGTAACGCTTGTAAACAAAACAAAACAAGACTTTCTTGATCCGTGAACTCCCAGCATCCCTCAAGGTGCATGATTCACAAGTTTTTGCCAAGTAGGGCTATAACTATTTTTCCGCGAATTTAAAAAAAAAACTTTTTTGCATTGACGTATCATATGTCAATTAAGCACCTAACAGACAATTTTTGTCGACGTTTAATACATCCAATAGGCGTTTAAGGGCTAAACTACAGACTATATGAGATCATTGTCAATAAAATGCAGTACGTATATAGTAGTTGATGTATATAAGCAATCAATCTTAAGAAGTGATTCATCACATTATAATCATCAAGAATTTTTACATCAGATATTTTCTTTGGACATGAAATAAGTTCTTATTAATTAATATGTGATGATGGAAAGCTGTTCTGCATGAATCAAACAAGCCATTTACAATGAATTCATAAGTTTCTCATTGGACAAGTGGTTTTTGCGCTTGGCTACCAATCCAGTGGTCAGAAGTTTGATTCTTGGCGGAATCAGAGGAATTTATTTCTGGTGAAAGAATTCGTTTCTCAATATAATGTGGTTCGGATTCCGCAATAAGCCGTAGGTCCCATTGCTAGGTGACCAATTGGCTCCTAGCCATGCAAAAATATCTAATCTTTCAGACCAGCCCTTGGAGAGCTGTTAATTAGTTCAGTGGTCTGGTACAACCAAGATATACTTAACTATGATTTCATTTTAAAATGAAGAATGATGCCCTACAAATGTATAAAAAATGCAATGTTCAAGTTTCAGAAGTTTGTGTACATCTTTGAACAAGGAGATTCTCTGAGAACCACATACTAATTATGAGTGTATATATACTATACATAATCCCTTATGAAAAAAAAATTGAAAATTAACTAGTGGTGCCTCGAGATACGAAAGGCTCAACTTACGAAAAACTCGAGATACGAAAAATTTAACGGCTCTACATACGAAAAGTTTTCAAGATACGAAAGGTTTCTGAAAGTCCGAGATTTGCCCAGATACCAATTTTGAAAATCGCGCCGCGCGCCGCCATCTTAGTACTAGTAGACTCGCCACCATCCTCCTGCTCTCCCATTGGTTCCTGATGCTAGTCGCGGCCATGAAATCCTTCTCTCCTATTGTCCAGCGTCCCTCCCATCATGCATCTACTATGTACACGTGGTGGCGTGGCTCGGCCCCTTGGTACCAGCATGGTTATAGTACGCACGCGGTATTCGTTTTCAAGATCGTCAATGTGTACGTATTTAAAAAAAAAAAAAAGTGACCAAGATCTCTCACATGGGATAAGTAATCAAGGTTCTCTCATGGATAACTTGGAAACTTTGCAGGTTGGTAGAATCTCCACTCCCTGCTGAACAGAGGGTGTAGACCAATCATTTACAACATGCATACCAGTAGTACGTATAATCAAGGCACTTCAGTTTATTTTGAAGGTCAGCAGCCGAACATTCAGTACCCAAATCAGTTGCAAAGAGAGCATTTGGTTGAGCAGGGTTTTGATGGACACCAGGGCCAACAGAGTCATGAGGTGCAAAAAAAGAACCGAGTGATAAAAAACAAAGTTGAAATTCTGTAATAAAAAAAAAAACCTACGTTAAGTAAAAAAAAGTTAAAAATAAAAAAAAGAAAAAAAAAAAAACGGCAGAAATTAAAGCCGCTTTTCATAAAGTGCAATTATTTGTAGAAGACACCCCCCAAAAAGGCTCACACAGGAACATTGTGAAAATTAGGCAGAAGCAATCTTCCTTGGATAGTTACGTATGTACATAGCCTCACTCATAAGGTAAGCCTCCACATTTTACGTACGTACAGTATATTTCTTGTTACCATGTACACTAATATACACTTTATTTACAGGTTATATTTTGCATTTTTTTTATTAATTTAGGTATTGAATGGTCCAAATTGTTGTAGTATTTCATTGTTTATAGGTCAATTTTAGCTTTATTATGAAATTTACTGGGGTGTTTTTGGAGGGCTTGGAACGGATTAGCCATTTTACATGTAAAATGTGGTCCAAGATACGAAAACCTCATGATACAAAGGGCTACTCGGAACGGATTAATTTCGTATCTCGAGGTACTACTGTACTTCTTATTCCTTAACTGAAGACATTAACAAGGTGTTGACCCTAAAATACTATAAAGTAAAAAACCACGATCATAATATACCTCTACTTGATCATTATTAGAAAAAGGACAACATCCACATCCAAGAAGGACTAACTTTGAATATATTCATTAACTACAGTGGTACCTTGGCTCATAAACAGTCCTGTTTAAGAACAAATCAGGTTATGAACCAGATGTTCAAAAACTTATTGTTCTGGTTGGTGAGCCGTGCTTCAAGCCACGAATAAACAAACAATAGACTAACCTCTTTCCTCCTCATTATCTATCCCATTTTCTAGTTAAGTTAAAAAAAGTAAAAGAGAATGCTAAAGTTTCGTTAACAATGTTATTCTTGTTGTGTAAATGCATACAGCCAGAAACTGCCAATTTGCTGTGAACAACCGAATCTGATAACAAAAGTGGTTTGCTTGCATTTCAACCCTCGTATGATAGTAAAAAGTTACCATAGTTGTTATATTTAGTGTTAAGCAGAATAGGAGTGATATATTTTTACATTGCTATATCCTTATTCACTATGGAGAAAAGAGCGGCAAGGGCATATACCCCTAAATTCAAGCTGCAAGTTGTAGCTGAAGCTGAGGAAGGAATGTTCATCTGCTAACAACTATTATTGTGCACTGGTAACATGAATGAAACTCCTGTAAACTTCCGTATAGTATACCATCAAACACGACCGTAAACAAAATTTGAAAGAAACGTGTTTTAATGAAAACTATTTGGCTTGAAAGAACACATTTTATTGTTTTTACTCCGACAAAAGATAAATATGTAAAGCTTGTAGTATTCTGATAAAATCAAGTGAAAATATTGAACGCAGCTTGTTTATTTTTTACGCAATAAATATGCCCTCATCGCCATCTACTAAAGAAAAAATAACAAAATTTCATTCACAATGATACTTATTCAAGTGATACTTCGACTTGAAAACACTTCGTATAACATAAAATAACCTTGTCCCATATCAATAGAGTATCTAACTATTCATTTATGCTAACTGGAAGCAAGAAAATCACTCTTATTTAAGTTCAATACAGCAAAATAAGTTTACCTCACAATTGCCTTCAGCTGATTTCCAAACCAAAACATTGATTGCTGTTTGTATTTTCTAATACAATAGTAATAAGAAAATTCATACAATATTATTGGATGCCATGAAGTAAAGTATAATTTTGTGCCAGAAAACCATAAAAAAAAGAAAAGAAAATAAAGGTCTACAGGGAGAAACGCAGCCATGAACAGAAGATGATGATGCATTATCAGCATGCATCGGTGATACACGACCATGTAACGAAGACTAGGATGCCTTCCTTCCACAAGCTTCACTGTCAACCCCACGAAATTGAACCTGCGATGGGGAACCATGACCTTGCGGGGCAGCTGGTGAAGCACCCCTCACTTACACGAACACGGACGTGCCTGGGAGACACACAGTCATGAGAGGCAGAAGGTGATGCACTCCCTCTGCTCGCATAAAACAAAACCACCAAGTCCTTGAACCTCCAACGTCTGATATGATGACGAGGCGGTGATGGAGGAGGAGGAGGAGGAGATAAATCTCCTTCCCTTATGAGATCTTCTTAAATAAGCAGGAGGTGGGAGAAGAGACCTTATGTTTATGATCAGTCTTCTTCACAGTGAAGACAGAAAACCTCTCTCCCAAAACAGAGTCCATCCTCTTGAAGACTGCTTGAAACAATGCCTCGGATGGCTCAGCGAGAGAGGACAATGACGTCATAGAGACAGGAGGGTGAGCGGCCACTTCAACCGACATCACAGGCCGAGAGGAGGCTGGGAGTGACGTCACGACATCTCTGTGACCAGCGCTAGTCAATGGCCTCAGCGGAGCAATAAGGTGTGACCCAGGGACTGTAGGCGAGGCTCCACACGATGGCTGTATGCAAGAGCCAGCATAGAGGAGACCCGGGGTAGGCGGGAGAGCAATGGGGGCCAGGAGAGGGTATGAGCCTCCAAGAAATGCAACAACAGTCCATACAAGGAGGGTAAACCCCATTGCCCAAGCAACGCCCAGACCGCTGCCATCTTGGATGACTCCGAATCTGCAACAAAGGAATTAGATAGAGCAGCCTCCTCCCTCTCAGAAAGATAACTGGCACACGAGGGAGAGGGGCTACATTAAACATAACAATCACCTGGTGGCACTCCTGATACTTCTATCGACAAATCAGTGGAAGAAAGGAAGATGACACAGGAACACTAGAACTAGCCACAGGATGAGCGATCGAAGGAGAGGGAGCAGCCAAAACGTCCAGACGAGGTGAAGAAAATCCCTCCTAAGAAGGAAGAGTCAAAACTCTGCAATGTTCTCTCTTCCTATAAAACACCGCCCACTGCGACTTAGGCCAGGAACGACATTTCCGGCAGGGGAGGTTATAGTACAAAAATTTGCTCTGCACCTACTACAATTCGTATGCAGATCCATAGCCGACAACGCCAAAAACCTTGAGCACGGAAAACCCTGAAAAATGCCTGGGCCCATTCGTTGACCAGGCCATGAAGACTCGGAGGAAGCCATAATAAACTAAAACAATCACACCAAACACACTGAAAAACAGAACATGGGCACAAAACAACTGGCTTGGAGGGAGAGCACACTGCAAGCATGTACTCACCAAGGCGGCTAAGGAAAGACTGAAGCGTTCTGAGGTCTAATGCCCAGTCTCTGACCAGCTATCACCTTGTACGTCCAGGTTGTTGCCAGATCTCACAGAATCCTTTCTTTACATTCTGAATGTTTAAACCAGTTACCAGCTGGCGATTGGAAGAGCAGTGTTCCCGCCTGTATTTCGCGGGGGATGTGTACCCAGGGCACACCCCCGTGAATAGTTTAAAAAAACCCACGCCGAATAGTTAGAACCAACACACAAAAAAATGCTTATAAACTGCCTATCTTGAATTTCAGCACCAATGTATACCTTAAATAACATCCTACTTCAAATATACCTAAAATTACTAACCTAATACTGTATTAATCTTTGTGGTTATATTATTAACATCATTTCAAAGTCACCTTAAACATTTTACCATTAAAAATATATACCTACAGCCAATAACAGAGAGAGAGAGAGAGTAGAGATCGGAGAGACGAGAGAGAGAGAGAGAGAGAGAGCTCTAGAGAGAGAGAGAGAGAGAGAGAGTACTCCTAGACTGACTCCTTCCCCTCCGCCAATCGTACATCAAACTGCCATTTACTCCCCCGCCCACCTTCCTCCAAGTGGATAAAAAGACTGGGAATTGTTATTTTTTTATCAATCTTATCAATATTTGAAAATTGGTTATAAGGTAAATCATTTATTTATACTACAAAACAAACATACATAAGTGAGAGAGAGAGAGAGAGAGAGAGAGAGAGAGAGAGAGAGAGAGAGAGAGAGAGAGAGAGAGAGAGAGAATGTTGTTATTGTTTAATCTCGTTAAACTTGATATTATTCGAAAACTAGTATACTATTGTATATTATTATTTTTACCATAAAAATGTAGTAATGCCCTTAAAGATCTACTTAGACATACACTTCCAGCCCAAACAGAGGGCGATAGTTACCATTATGACATACGTGTATCTCGTGTGGCAAAAGAAAGAAAGAAAGAGAGAGAGAGAGACCTTACCTTACAGACCTTACATCTTGTTCGGTTTGCCCCAGGTCCCTCAGTGTGAGGCACCTCTAATGTCTACTAGAGAGTTGCTAGTGCATCTTTCGGTATATTTTGCATCTTCCAATCTTGGATGGTCTGGGATGCAGCTTAGATATTTGTCGAGGTTATTCTTAAACATATCTACGCTCACTCCTGATATATTCCTCAGATGAGGTGGCAATGCATTGAATAGATGCTGCATTATCGATGCTGGTGCGTAGTGGATTAATGTCCTCTGTGCTTTCCTTATTTTTCCTGGTATAGTTTTGGGCACTATTAATCTACCTCTGCTTGCTCTTTCTGATATTTTTTAGCTCCATGATGTTTTTGGCAATTCCTTCTATCTGTTTCCATGCCTGAATTATCATGTAGCGTTCTCTTCTCCTTTCTAGACTATATAATTTTAAAAATTTTAGTCTTTCCCAGTAGTCAAGATCCTTAACTTCTTCTATTCTAGCTGTAAAGGACCTTTGTACACTCTCTATTTGTTCAATATCCTTTTGATAGTGTGGGTACCATATCATATTGCAATATTCAAGTGGACTATGAACATATGTTTTATAAAGCATAGTCATGTGTTCAGCTTTTCTTGTTTTGAAGTGCTGTAACAACATTCCAATTTTTGCTTTACATTTTGCCAATAGAATTGCTATTTGATCATTGCATAACATGTTCCTCTTCACCATCACACCAAGGTCTTGAACAGCTTCCTTATTTGCGATTGTCTCATATTAGGTCCCCTATATGCATATTACCTTTCCTTCTCTGTCTCCATAATTTATTGATTCAAATTTATCAGAGTTAAATACCATCCTATTTACCTCTGCCCAATCATATACTGTACTTTGTTAAGGTCTCTTTGTAGACGTTCCTATCTTCATCACAAGTAATTTCTCTACTTATTCTTGTGTCATCAGTGAAACTACTCACTACCGAGTCCTTAACATTACTGTCTATGTCTGCAATCATAATAACAAACAGTAATGCAGCTAACACCGTACCTTGTGGCACACCGGATATTACCTTAGCTTCATCCGATTTCTCATCGTTTGCGTAACTATCTGTTTTCTGTTGTGTAAAAATTCTTTTAACTGTCCTTCTACTTTATCCACTATATTATGTTTTCTAATTTTCCTTGCTAATATATTATGATCTACCTTGTCAAAAGCTTTTGCAAAATCTAGATAAAACCACATCTGTTTCATTTCCGCTTTTCATATTTTTGTATATGTTCTCATGGTGGACTAACAGTGGGTTTGTGTACTTTTTTCCAGGTACAAAACCCATGTGTCCTATATTAAACAAATTATTTTTATTAAATGTTTCATATTTTTCTTCATTACCTTTCATACACTTTCATAATATGTGATTAGACTCACAGCCTATAATTACTTGCCTTCTAGTCTTGATCCACTTTTGAAAGTAGGGGGTAATATATGCTAATTTGTGCTCATCATAAATCTTGCCTGTATCTACACTTTGCCTTAATAATATTGCAAGTGGCTTTGCGATAGAATGATCTACTTTCTTTAACAAAATAGCAGGGACACCATCAGGCCCAGCTGCAGCTCCATTTTTAATTTCATTAATGGCCTGCACAATATCAGCTTCATTAATATCTGTCTGCTAAATATTCACTATTTTCATCCCTTACTTCTATATCATTAGCTTCATTATCAATTCTAAGGGTGAATTCTCTCTTATATCGTTCTGCTAATATGTTCCATATTTCCTTTTTTTCATTCGTTAATCTCCCTTCAATTCTTAGAGGGCCTATTACTATTCTTCTTTTATTCATCTTTTTCGCATACAAGTACAAATGTTTGGGGTTTGCTTGATATTTACTAGGGTTTTTTCTTCCAAGTCCCATTTTTTCATTTTCTTTTGATTGTATAATCTTTTGTTCTGCATTTTCTATCTTACTTTTTAGTTCGATCACTTTCCATGCATTTTTTCTTTTGCAAGACCTTTTTCCACTTTCTGATTTTCTGGAACAAGATCCTTCTGTCTCTTGGTATGCATGACTGATGTTTATTTTTCTTCTTCGGTATATATTTATCCACTATTTTCTCTAACATTTTATATAATATCTCCGTATTTACCTTTATATCATCACTTACGAAAATGTTATCCCAATCTTTAATTCTTCATTTATTTCTGACCATTTTATATTTTTACTGTAGAAGTTTTTCCATTTTCCTTCCCAATTTTTCATTTCTTGCCTTTCTCTGGTTTTCACTTGCTTTGGAATGGACTTGTTTAATTCTATGAAAAACTTTTCTGATTTCTTGCTTATCTCGTTTCACTGCTTTGGAATGGACGTTAATTCATGACATATGGTCTGAAATTCTTGCATTAAATTTTCACCTCGTTCACAAAATACTAGGTCTTAAAGATTTTCCTTTCTTGTGGCAGGTGATTTATTTGTTGAACGTTGTACTCTAGTACCATATCTAATAGCTTTTCGAATTATCTCTTATCTTCTGCAATGCTATTACTCTCTTTTTTTACATGTATAAATACAACCACAATCTCCTATTCGTTCTTTCCAGTCTACGAAAGGAAAGTTAAAGTCTCCAGATAGGAGAATAGTCCAGTCCTTGTGATTTCTACATATATCATCCAATTTTTCTATTATTGTGTCAAACTCTTTAGTATTAGGGGGTCTATATACTACTAACTACTCTGTTCATCAATTTTCCAGATTCAAATTTTACCACTATTTGTTCACATTCTGAGTTACTATATTTCTCATATTTTTCCTAGTTTTATGTCTTTCCCATATATCGCGGTTCCCCCTAGATTCCTATTTTTTCTATCTGATCTATAAGTTTGGAACCCTTTTATTTGATCATCAATACCACTCTCTTGGGAATACAGGCAGTCCCCGGGTTACGACGGTGTCGGCTTACGACGTTCCGAGGTTACGACTCGTCAATAGACGTTATTTCCAGGGTTACGACGCATGTTCCAGGGTTACGATGCCTACAACGCTCATCTGGGAGATGAAATATGACACCAAAAATGCAAAATAATCAATATTTGAAGGTTATTTTTAATGAAAAATGCCATAAGAATGCAGTTTACATAGTTTTCAATGCACCCAAAGCATTAAAAGTAAAGTTTTCTTAGGATTTTTGACGATGTTCCGGCTTACAACGATTTTCGGCTTACGACACGTCTCAAGAACAGAACCCCCGTCGTAACCCGGGGACCGCCTGTACCAGGTTTCACTTATATTCATTATATCTATTTTTCTTTTTGAGTTACTCATAACTAAACCTTGCGTATTCATCACTATGATGGTTTACATGTTATCTCCATTTACTATGGGTAATAAAGGATTTTCCCACATCTCTTTCCTGTTCTGGTACGCTGTTCTTTTCTTCATTTCCAGAAATTCTGACATTAAAAAATCCAACTTTTCCATAATATTTGATCTTCATCATAATTATTAATTTTGTGTCTAAATCTGCAATTTTCCCGTATCTGCAATATCCCCTAGCATCGTACACACAGTATTTATCTCTTGAGCTGTAGTATCTTGGAGCTGATGCTTGGAAATTCATTGCTGACACTCCATATCACGGTGATGGCTTGCTTTTTTTCTTCACCTCATGTTCTTTGTTCCTCTCTTTATTTGTTTCTTTCGTATTTTGAATTTTATTATTTAATTGATTATTTAACTGATTTCGATTCATGGCTACAGGGTGCATATATTTACATTTTTTGTCGAACTTACATCCTTTTCCTTCTTTTAGGTTTTGCATATTTTTGGATGTAGATCTCTGCAATCATCCTAATAGCCGTCTAGGTATGCACATTTATCATAGATTTCATAGTTGTGACATACCTTGGGATGCTTGTAGTAACATCTTTCTCCGAATCTGCAATTCCCTCTTTTCAAAAGGGTGCAGACTTTCTCTTTCTTGTCTATTCTTTCCTCTTTCCCATCAGTGTGCAGATCTGGATAGAGCCTCTTCGGGATTTTATTTTGTGTTGTCTGTCGTAATTTGATTCTTCGTAGTGTATGCTGCTTGATTGCCTCATTGTGTAGTATCAATGAGTATCTCTGCATCCATACTCTTGTCTTGTTCTTAGTTTTCCTTATTTTTTTCTGTCATTTAAGTTTTGTTTTCTTCTCTTCAGTTTTCCTCCACTTCTTCTTCTTCATCTTCTTCATCCTCAACTATTTGTACATTAAGTCTTGATTTAATAACATTGTCTATCCATGATAGACATGTTGAGCAAAATATTCTGGTATCCTTACTCATATCTTGCATTACTTCAGCACATTGAGGATGCGTTGGAATGTTGCATGCAGAACATTTTCTGATCAGGTTTTGTGGATTAACTATGCTATACCACACCTTACACAATTTGCATGCTTTTGGCATTCTTTTTCCTATTGCATCAATTAGTATATTCACAATGTTCACCTTATTCATTTTCTTTGTCGGAATATATTGATTGATGTAAATTTTCTTAAGGAGTCTCTTGACCACTTGGATTTTATTTGGAACTACGTACTTCAATTATTTTCAAGATGTTTTCTGTTGATTTGTTCCAATTTGAAGGATCATATCCTTCTAATATGTCTATGAATGCTTTTGTATCTTTTTGATTAGGGCTGTTGTTGATCTCATAGATGAGAAATGCCAGCTCCCTTCCTGCTACCTCATCATACTGCGAATCTGCTAGACACGCAAGATTACGCCATTTCTTTCCACAGTTGGAACTTACTGCCATCTTGATCTGATTTACAATATTTCACTTGATAAACTAACTTAGTAGACGCTTTATCCTACTATTTTCATACTAATCTTATCACCGACAGTTCACGAACACTTCTAGATATTTTTCGATTTCCAAGAACATGTTAAACGCCGTGATATCTGTTGATTAAATCAGACTGTGCGCGGGTATTCGTTCCACCAAACAGAGAGAGGGTTATCCTTATTGAAAAGAGTGAAATGGATAGATTATTGTATTTCTTTAAAATACTATACATATGAACATTTTGAAATTAGCTATATTATTATTATTATGCGAAAACTATCAATAACATATACTCATGTACCATAGAAATTCTCTCATCTCAGTAACGAGAGAGAGAGAGAGAGAGAGATTGAGCGAGAGATTCATTAAAAGGAGAGATAGAGAGAGAGAGAGATGAGACAAGAGAGAGAGAGAGAGAGAGAGATACATGATTCTGGTGAAGCAACACACTCCAGCTCCTGTCACATTACTTGATATATTTGAGAGCTGTTGGACTCCAGCCATCTCAGCTTGGCTAACTGGAGTTCAGAGATAAGATGGGGGTAGAAAGGATTTTCTTTCATTCTTACATAATTTTTTAATCTATAAACTAAAATCTTGCTAATTCACTATAGTATGTACTTTAATACTGTTTACATTAACATTGATATTTGAAAATTAATAAATCACTTATTTATCATACAAAAAACATACATCTCTGTAAGATAGATAGATAGAGAGAGAGAGAGAGAGAGAGAGAGAGAGAGAGAGAGAGAGAGAGAGAGAGAGAGAGAGAGAAACACACTCTCCCCCCTCTCACATTACTTGATATATTTAACAGCTGTTGACCTCAGCTTGGTACCTGGAGTTTGAAAAAAAGATGTGTGAAGACTAGGATTTCTTTCATTCTTACATATTTTTAAAAATTTAAACTAAAATCTACTAAAATTTACAATTCACTGTAGTATTTTTTTTTAATTAATTATTTTCTCTTTACACTAATATTAATATTGAAAATTAGTAAATTCATTTATTTATAATACAAAAAAATTACATCACTGTAAGATAGAGAGAATCATTATTGTTGTTATGTGATACAATTTAATCTTATTAAACTGACTAATACAGTACTGATCATTAAGGGGATTTTGACGAAGGAAAAATCTATTTCTGGGTGATTGGCTCGTGTCGCCCTATGAAAGTAATCCTTAACATCATCTTTCTAGGTAAAATTATCCTAAAATTACCAGAGAAAAAAACAAAAATTAAGAAAATGTCAGTAAAGACTGACTCGCTCACTCTTAAAAAGAAGTGTCGGTATGATATAGGGGCGAGTGTGGAACACTACCACGAGACAAACACCAATTAGAACTTCCCTATCAGAATCCCCCTAAGAGAGAGCCGATACCAACGGGCGATGCAGCCTCTACTACTACTACTAGAGGACGCCACGGACAGCAGCGCCCCTAGCGGTCATCCTTAAATAAAACATAAATACATCTTGTCCTGCAAGGGGGGGGTAAAAGGGGGGGGAAAAACAAACCATAAAAAGGGATGGGTTTCATAGGGCGACACGAGCCAATCACCCAGAAATAGATTTTTCCTTCGTCAAAATCCCTTTTCTGGCTCAGCTCGTGTCGGCCTATGAAAGAGTACCAGAGAAACAGACAAGATGGAAAAGGGGAAAAAATGAAAAAAACATATTAAAATGATGGATATAATATAAGAAATCAAATACAGCTACAAATTAAGTACTTAAACTAACTTATTACAGTAATCAATAACAGCATGCAATTAAGTACTTAAATAACTTATTACAGTAAATCAATTAAACAGAATGTTAGTAAACTTAAAGGCTTAAATGGTAGTAACAAAAATCATAAATATGCATGTAAAAATAAGGAAATGTTTGAATTTACTTAATTAGAACATATAAGTACAATTATATACAAATACATGTGTCCTACCCTAGCATAAAAATAAGGGTAGATACACTCAATTCCATCATTAATACAATTAATACAATAATTCAAATATGTACAAACACATTGTGACTGAAGTTATCACAAATCCAATTGGAGAATTTATACAAACATAATTGTGGCCTATCCTAGCATAAAAATAAGGGTAGGACCACTGAAGTACATAATCAGTACAAGGGTGGTTGTCCCCTAGCAAAAAATAAGGGACAAACCACTACAACACACAACGGCTAAGGCTATGATGATGGTAGTAGGCCTGGTGATAGGTTGAGGGCATGTTGGTTGAAGTAGGTAGAAAGGAGACCTGGATCAATACTACAACTACTAAGCAGTATCAGGGGAAACTATGGTTTCCCGCTGCTACTGCTGAAAACTTTAAAGATTCCAAGGACTTAAATAATGTTGTTTAAAGACTGTCGGGGATTTTCCATCCAGTATACTTTCTAAGATCCTCGAAGTTCATATGTTGGAAATAATTAATAGAGGTGGTCTACTCCCCTGATATCATGTGCTTTTGGGAATGACTCAGGGTTGGCTTGTTTAATGAAGTAAAGGATTTGCTGTCTAATACCTTTAACTGACAAAGTACCACCTTTTTCTCTCATGAAGAGAGCACCAGAGGATCTAGAAGAAGTACTAGATAGAAAGGCTCTAAGAGTTGATACTGGGCAGAGAGAAGGATCCTGTGGAAGTGGGATAACCTTCCAAGGAGCCCACCTTGCAAGAGGATCTTCATTTTTGGCTAAAAAGCTACGATCCGGAGCAAGTAGAACTTCTCCTGATGGGAGGAATTCCACATGACCCGCATCCCTGGATAGAGCCGACAGTTTCTGAAATTCTCGCTCCTGAGGCTAGGCTTAATAAGAATAATGTCTCTCAGGAGCATTATGAATGTACAAGATGAGTTGTCAGTATCTGAAGCTAGTTTGAGAACATCATTTAAGAACCATGAAACTGTAGTAGGTAGGCCTCTGAGAAGGTTCTAAGTCTAGCACAGGCTTTAGGGATAGATGTGAAATAAGATTCAGTCAAATCTATCTGAAAACCTACTTGAAACGATTTTCTTCAAAGCCGACTTATGAGTGGTAATCGTGCTAGCTGCTAAACCTTTTTCAAATAAAGATCTGAAAAAGGATATAGCCAAATAAACTGTCATGGTTGTAGTGTTCGATTTCTCTCAAGAAAGATGCTAATTTCTTAACAGCTGAGTCATATTGTCTAAATGGTTGACTCCCTTTTATCTGATTCTAGGAAGAGAATATTCTGTGGATCAATGTCAGCATCTTTTTTTTATTAGCCGCCAAAACTTCATGAAGTCCATAAAGTTAGGGTCTGGAGAGTTCCTGAGGAAGCGAACACAGTCCTCATTTGTACTGATTGTGATAGTTTGGGTTGGGGATCCGTTGAGGTCGGAGACCCAATTCCAAAAGAAGTGGATACCAGTTGCTCTTGGGCCAGTTCGGTGCAATCAGAGCTATTATCCCTTTGAAAGACCTTAGTTTGTCTAGGACTTTCAAAGAGAAGATTCACTGGAGGAAAAACATAAATTCTCCTCCATTGATTCCAATCCAACGACAGGGCGTCCGTGGCATAAGCCAGAGGGTCCAGGTTGGGGGCCACATAGCAAGGGAGCTTGTGGTTTGCTTGTGAGGCGAAGAGGTCCACTTGGAGACCTGGGACTCTCCGGCTTACCCACTGGAATGACCCGACGTCCAGAGACCACTCTGATTCCAGAGGGACTGACCGGGACAGGGCGTCTGCTATCACATTTCTTGACTCCTGCCAGATGAGTGGCAGACAGATGCCATTTGTGTTTGCTTGCTAAATGCAAAGATGGCTATCATGACATGGTTCACATGTTTGGATTTTGGACCCCTCCTCTGTTGATGCAATGAACTCCACTGCACTGTCCAAACTAGCCTTAGATGAGACTTTTTCGGGGGAAGTAGTCCTCTTCAGAGTAAGAAATACTGCCATTGCTTCCAACACATTTATGTGAAGCTGGCGAAATTGAACTGACCAAGTCCCCTGACTTGTTTTGAACTGAGAGTATCCCCCCCACCCGGACAGGGATGCGTCCGTGTGAATGGTTAACATTGGGAGGGGATATTGAAGGGGTACTTTCTTGGCTAAGTTCTTTACTTTTGACCAAGGCCGTAGTTGGTTGCGGAGGATCTGTGGGATTACTGACAACTTGTCTCGATATTTGGAGTTTGCTTTGACCGCCAAATTCGATTTATATCTTTCAGCCTTGCTTCAGAAGGATATCTGTTTACCGAAGCAAACTGAAGAGACCCTAGGATTCTCTCCTGGTTTCTTCTTGACGTTTGTTTGCACTTGAGAAATTGCCTGACAGATTTTGCTATTTCCTTCCGTTTGGCTACTGGAATTGATAGATTGTGGGAGGACAAATCCCATTGGATTCCTAGCCATTGAAAACGAGATTCCGGAACAAGTCTGGATTTCGTTTTGTTTATCTGGAACCCCAGATGTTCCAGAAAGTGAACTACCTTTTTGGTAGCTTTGAGACATCCCTCGACTGTTGGTGCCCAGATTAACCAATCGTCGAGGTATGCCGCTACCATGATTCCCTGAGCTCTCAATTGTTGTACAACCCACTTCTGCTATCTTTGTGAATACCCTGGGGGGGCTACATTCAGACCGAAGGGCATCACTTTGAATGAGAATGTCTGACTTCCTAGCCTGAATCCTAGGAATCGGGCTGAAGTGCCTGGCTATAGGGATATGATAGTATGCGTCTGTAAGATCGATGGAGCATGTGACGGCTCCACGCGGAAGTAAGGTCCTTACTTGCGAGAGGGTAAGCATCTTGAACTTGTCGCAGCGAATGAAAGAGTTTAGCTTTGACAAGTCTAAGATTACCCTTCTTTTTGTTGAGCCTTTCTTTGGACGCTGAATAAAGCGACCTTGAATTTTAGGATGTTTTGACTCTCGGCAATAGCTCCTTTTCTGAAGGAGTTCTTCCGCGTAAGATCTATCAATTCCGTTTTGACGGTACCTGATGGAATGATTTGATTGGAGAGGATCTTGGATCCAGCTCCAGCCTAATCCTTTGGACACTATGCTCTGTGCCCAATTGCTGAAACACCCCCACCTGTGGCGGAAGAGGAACAGCCTCCCTCCTACCTGGGGAGCCTCATTGCTGATGGGCGGGTTGGGCCACCACGCCCTCCTCTGAACTGCTTACTCCTTGTGCCCCTTCCTGCGCCACGGTGACGAAAGTAACCTCTCGCCCTACCCCTCGGTTGAGAGTAGCCTTGAGCCTCATAAGCAGGGTTAAAGGCAGGCGAGATAGCATAGGAAGTCGAAGGTTGCGATTGCTGGGGCACCAGGATGAAAGGCTGAGTTGCTTAGATGTAGCAGGTTGTCCTTGTTGGGTGACTGGGACTGCCTGCACAAACTGCTGCTGATGCTGGAGTTTTTTATAAGGCTGGAACCTCCTACCAGCCTTCTTTGGTTTCTTGCCAGCAGTGGGAACGGATTCCTGTTTCCTCTTAGAGGAAATACCCCACCTAGCTCTAAGGCTCTGGTTGGAGTCTAGCAGCTTCGTGGTGGACTTCGTTCCACTGCTGGACTCTGGGAAGAGATCCGCTCCCCACATTGCTGGCAGTCAAGAGTCTATTAGGCTGCCTGATGGTGGCACTCTTGAAGAACATGCTTTCGACAGTTCTTCCTGGCTTGGAAGAAGTCAAAAGCGTCTAACAGAACCGTCTGAAATTGCGATTTTGCTAGGATTTTGAATAGCGGTTCGTTCGCGTAAGATAGCGCAGCCATTTCCGTGACGATGAGTGAGTTAAGGGACCTGCCAAACCTAGTTCGCGCATCGAACTCTGCCTGGATTAGGGAGTCCGGCAGCCTAGGTAACTTCTCACCGAACTGGTCCATAGCGCAGTCCGGCTTTGAGTTTACCCTGCGTGAAAGTAGCTGGCAGGTTTTCCCCAAATAACTCTCCGAAGGCGGGCAAATAGTGGAGAAGTGGACTCCGTACTCTCTTCAAACTGTGGAACGGGCTCATCCTTGAGGACTGCCTGAAGAGCCTTCTCCACCAATTTCGTGGCGAACGGAAGAGAGACCTCCTCTTCCGTGGCGAAAATGGTGAAGGGGCTCTTATAGGCCTGGAGTTTAGTATTAGTACACTCCCAGTCCCTCCAGGCAGTGAACCCATTCCCGTTGGGCGTGATCTCTACTATAGAGGAACTGACTCCTTCGAGATCTTGTCCTCCCTTGTAAGAGCCGTTGGCGTCAGCCTAGCTATACCCCATGAAAGGCTGTGACAGACCCGGAGGATAGAACTCGAAGTCCTCAATCCTTCGAGTGCCAAACTCCCGGGATCGAAATCATCCCGTCCTTAAAGGGAGCGTAGGCCGCTACTCTCCATGGATTCTCCATAGAGAAAAGCTGGCAAGGAGTCCCTAAGACGGGAGTTGGAGAATCCCCGTGCTAGAAAGCAGGGGATACTGGGGGAGGAGCCTGGGATAGCCCAACCATCCGATCCTCATTCTCTCTTACTCTATTCGAGAGTTCCTGGGAACCGTCTGTCCAGTTTGAGACAGAGTGCTCGACAATTGTGCGAACATCTGCTCAAAACGTGTTCCCAAAGCTGAGATTTGGGAACCAATCATCACTCCTACCTGCTCCATCATTCCTGGTGAGACAGGAGAAGGAACGCAGGAGCTGGTGCTTGCCACCGGTGCCGGCATAGCCGGAGAGGGGGCAGCGGAGGCGGGAGAAGGCAACGATCGGAGGTAGCGCGAGCTTTCTCCTTCGAAGCCTTGCCTCTGGAGCTCTTCGACTGGGAAGAGCTTGGCTTAGCCTTCACCGCGTCGGCGTAAGAAGTCGATGACTTCCTAGCCGAAGAAGACGAAGACGACTTCCTAGAAGTCGTCTTAGACAATGTCTTCGGTTCTCTCTTTCCCTTCTCCTTAGGAGGTACCGAGAGAGCGGTAGTGCGGCTAGGGATCTCGGATCCCGGAAAGCCTTGGAAAGAGGCGGAAGAAGAAGGGACAGGAGAAGATCCAGGAGCGCCCAAGGAAAGACCCTTGGGCGCCCGACAAACCTACCTCAACCAACAAATCCTCACTCACCTACCGCCATCGGCTCGAGATTCAGGTCCAGGCCGGCGACGTCTGGAACTGACTCCTGGGCGGCTCCGACCCCCAACGACTGCTGGAGTTCCTGCTGGATGGCGGCTATTACGGGGGCGGCGGACAAGGGGTCGACGTAGCCCGTCGACTTGCCCGCAGGGAAGATCTGGATGGCCAGCTTCCTATCCAATATGTAGGGCTGGCCCTTGGCGGCGTTCTTCCCAAAGCCGCCCACCCACGCTTTCAGGGTGGCGAGGGCGACTTCCCTCACACCGCTAGCCTGAAAGAAAGGCTGAATTAGCTACCAATTGCGGACAGGGTTAACAACTTACGAACTAAAAGTGTTAGTAAATTGATAAATAACCTCATAATGGTCTTAACCCCACCAACCAGCTGATCGACCAGGTCGTAACATATAGTGCAGCCTCGGGATTGCCAGACGCTAGACTCGTTGAACAAGGTGGCACATGGGGCGTGAGACCTGCATTCGTCATGTCCGCAGGGGGTCGGGTGCAGCGTCGCGTTACCAAGCGAGGACCTGGCAGTTGGTAGCCTGTAAGTGAAAACGTACATGAGTACAAAGTAAACACTTACAGCCTAAACATATGCTCCGCTGGTGCCGGATGCGATAAAGTTTAGATAAAACCAGAGCCTGCTAAAATACGTGTGGAACATGTTGGAAGAAAGGCTATGGCTCCGCCAGTGGCGGAGGCACAAGAATCAACCAACTAGGAGTGGTGGTAATGGAAACCACAACGGATAATGGCGGGGATGGTTGATTAACATAAATATTAAAATACACAATTCATTGTAAAATATCTTAAATTAGGGTATATATCCTTAACATAGCATAGTAACAACATAAAAACCAACTTTTCTCCACCCGTCTACTAGAAGAGTGCGTAGGTAAGGGTAAGCTCCCTTCCGGTAGCGGGGGAGAGATATAAGGATATAGTAGGCAAGCAATCGACCATCCATAGCACCCACCCTGCCCGCTAGCGGAGCCATATCCTATAACCAAAGGGGCCCCGGCTGCGACGGAAGGCTCCTTTCATATCGTAAGGGAGGTGGCTGAGTATGGGTAGGGGGGGAAGGAGGTCCCGGTGAAAACGCGGCGGAGGGAGCGAGGAAAGGGGGAAGGGATGGCCTACTCCTCCCCACCTCACCAACTACCCGTATGGAGACCCGGTACCTCATAGTGGTCGCCCTATACCCCCTGCTGGCGGAACCCCCCGGCACCTCCGGAATGTGAGAGAAGACTATGAGGTTGTTATGACAACCAAGGGGTCCCCCAGCTCCTCCCTACATCAGAGAGGGAGGGAAGGGGCAGGGTAAGGTGCTATGGAACACGTGACCACCAGTGGCCTAGGCCGCGAACAACACAACCGTGGTAGGGCCACGTGAACCAAGCTGTACCAATACATGGAACAAGCACCTAGACTAGCCTAACACCCTAAATAATAATAATAAAATACATCGAAAGGTGGAAGAGACACTTTTAGTAAAAGAGAAAGAAGCCCAGGAGGAGGCAAACTATTCCAAGAAACAGGAGCCTACTCGGAGCCAGCGATAGCCGATGTAGAGCAAGAGCCGGGATGCTGGGCCAGAACAAAAATTTATAATAGCCCTAAATACCAAGCTAAGAGAATGGTAAGAGGGCTAACTAGCTAAAACTCGATGTAAAACAATGAACGTGATAAAGTAAGCCCATAAGTATAAGAAGTCCCAGTATGGAAGACCGGGAATTCTTACGAGGCAGCATGGCCGCCACGAGACAACCGGGGAAACCGTATATGACCTATAAAAAGGAAAAATACTGGTACCCGGAAGATAAAACTGTGATAAATATTACTTATGAGTACTTAACTTAGCCGTGGCAATTGCTGAGCGTTCCATCGTAGAATACGAGATAAATCCTGAGAAAATATAGCACAAGTAAATCTGCGTCTAGACGCTGGCGCTAAAATTTAAGGATGTCCCGCTAGGGGCGCTGCTGTCCGTGGCGTCCTCTAGTAGTAGTAGTAGAGGCTGCATCGCCCGTTGGTATCGGCTCTCTCTTAGGGGGATTCTGATAGGGAAGTTCTAATTGGTGTTTGTCTCGTGGTAGTGTTCCACACTCGCCCCTATATCATACCGACACTTCTTTTTAAGAGTGAGCGAGTCAGTCTTACTGACATTTTCTTAATTTTGTTTTTTCTCTGGTAATTTTAGGATAATTTTACCTAGAAAGATGATGTTAAGGATTACTTTCATAGGCCGACACGAGCTGAGCCTCAGACATTAATATTTAAAATTTGTAAATCATTTTTTGTATCATAAAAATGTT
>NC_087202.1:107231871-107300635 GCF_015104395.2 Macrobrachium nipponense | reverse complement strand
AACATTTTTATGATACAAAAATGATTTACAAATTTTAAATATTAATAATGATCAGTACTGTATTAGTCAGTTTAATAAGATTAAATTATATCACATAACAACAATAATGATTCTCTCTATCTTACAGTGATGTAATTTTTTTGTATTATAAATAAATGATTTACTAATTTTCAAATATTAATATTAGTGTAAAGAGAAAATAATTTATTAAAGAAAATACTACAGTGAATTAGTAAGATTTTAGTTTATAAATTTTAAAAAATATGTAAGAATGAAAGAAATCCTAGTCTTCACACATCTTTTTTTCAAACTCCAGGTACCAAGCTGAGGTCCAACAGCTGTTAAATATCTCAAGTAATGTGAGAGGGGAGAGAGTGTTTTGTTTCTCTCTCTCTCTCTTCTCTCTCTCTCTCTCTCTCTCTCTAAAAATCTATCTATCTTACAGAGATGTATGTTTTTTGTATGATAAATAAGTGATTTATTAATTTTCAAATATCAATGTTAATGTAAACAGTATTAAAGTACATACTATAGTGAATTAGCAAGATTTTAGTTTATAGATTAAAAAATTATGTAAGAATGAAAGAAAAATCCTTTCTACTTACCTTACCCCCATCTTATCTCTGAACTCCAGTTAGCCAAGCTGAGATGGCTGGAGTCCAACAGCTCTCAAATATATCAAGTAATGTGACAGGAGCTGGAGTGTGTTGCCTTCACCAGATCATGTAATCTCTCTCTCTCTCTCTCTCTCTCTCTCTCTCTCTCTCTCTCTCTCTCTCTCTCTTTTACTGAGATGAGAGAATTTCTATGGTACATGAGTATATGTTTATTGATATTTTCGCATAATAATAATAATATAGCTAATTTCAAAATTCATATGTGATAGTATTTTAAAGAAATACAATAATCTATCCATTTCACTCTTTTCAATAAGGATAACCCTCTCTCTGCTTGGTGAGACGTACCCGCGCACAGTCTGATTAATCAACAGATATCACGCGTTTAACATGTCTGGAAATCGAAAAATATCTAGAAGTGTTCGTGAACTGTCGGTGATAAGATTAGTATGAAAATAGTAGGATAAAGCGTCTACTAAGTTAGTTTATCAAGTGAAATATTGTAAATCAGATCAAGATGGCAGTAAGTTCCAACTGTGGAAAGAAATGGCGTAATCTTGCGTGTCTAGCAGATTCGCAGTATGATGAGCAGGAAGGGAGCTGGCATTTCTCATCTATGAGATCAACAACAGCCCTAATCAAAAAGATACAAAAACATTCATAGACATATTAGAAGGATATGATCCTTCAAATTGGAACAAATCAACAGAAAACATCTTGAAAATAATTGAAGTACGTAGTTCCAAATAAAATCCAAGTGGTCAAGAGACTCATAAAGAAAATTTACATCAATCAATATATTCCGACAAAGAAAATGAATAAGGTGAACATTGTGAATATACTAATTGATGCAATAGGAAAAAGAATGCCAAAAGCATGCAAATTGTGTAAGGTGTGGTATAGCATAGTTAATCCACAAAACCTGATCAGAAAATGTTCTGCATGCAACATTCCAACGCATCCTCAATGTGCTGAAGTAATGCAAGATATGAGTAAGGTACCAGAATATTTTGCTCAACATGTCTATCATGGATAGACAATGTTATTAAATCAAGACTTAATGTACAAATAGTTGAGGATGAAGAAGAGGAAGAAGAAGAAGAGGAGGAAAACTGAAGAGAAGAAAACAAAACTTAAATGACAGAAAAAAATAAGGAAAACTAAGAACAAGACAAGAGTATGGATGCAGAGATACTCATTGATACTACATATGAGGCAATCAAGCAGCATACATACGAAGAAATAAATTACGACATGACAACACAAAATAAAATCCCGAAGAGGCTCTACCCAGATCTGCACACTGATGGGAAAGAGGAAAGAATAGACAAGAAAGAGAAAGTCTGCACCCTTTTGAAAAGAGGGAATTGCAGATTCGGAGAAAGATGTTACTACAAGCATCCCAAGGTATGTCACAATTATGAAATCTATGATAAATGTGCATACCTAGACGGCTATTAGGATGATTGCAGAGATCTACATCCAAAAATATGCAAAACCTAAAAGAAGGAAAAGGATGTAAGTTCGACAAAAAATGTAAATATATGCACCCTGTAGCCATGAATCGAAATCAGTTAAATAATCAATTAAATAATAAAATTCAAAATACGAAAGAAACAAATAAAGAGAGGAACAAAGAACATGAGGTGAAGAAAAAAAAGCAAGCCATCCGTGATATGGAGTGTCAGCAAAGAATTTCCCAAGCATCAGCTCCAAGATACTACAGCTCAAGAGATAAATACTGTGTGTACGATGCTAGGGGATATTGCAGATACGGAGAAAATTGCAGATTTAGACACAAAATGAATAATTATGATGAAGATCAAATATTATGGAAAAGTTGGATTTTTTAATGTCAGAATTTCTGGAAATGAAGAAAAGAACAGCGTACCAGAACAGGAAAGAGATGTGGGAAAATCCTTTATTACCCATAGTAAATGGAGATAACATGTAAACCATCATAGTGATGAATACGCAAGGTTTAGTTATGAGTAACTCAAAAAGAAAAATAGATATAATTTTTTGGAAAATTAAAAAATAAAGGTGAAACCATACCTGGTAAACAGGCGGTCCCTGGGTTACAACGGGGGTTCTGTTCTTGAGAGGTGTCGTAAGCCGAAAATCGTTGTAAGCCGGAACATCGTCAAAAATCCTAAGAAAACTTTACTTTTAATGCTTTGGGTGCATTGAAAACTATGTAAACTGCATTCTTATGGCATTTTTCATTAAAAAAAACCTTCAAATATTGATTATTTTGCATTTTTGGTGTCATCCATTTTCATCCTACCAAGTGAGCGTTGTAGGCATCGTAACCCTGGAACATGCGTCGTAACCCTGGAAATAACGTCTATTGACGAGTCGTAACCTCGGAACGTCGTAAGCCGACACCGTCGTAACCCGGGGACTGCCTGTATTCCCAAGAGACTGGTATTGATGATCAAATAAAAGGGTTCCAAACTTATAGATCAGATAGAAAAAATAGGAATCTAGGGGGAACCGCGATATATGGGAAAGACATAAAATTAGAAAAATATGAGAAATATAGTAACTCAGAATGTTGAACAAACTCGCGGTAAAGAAAATTTGAATCTGGAAAATTAATGACATAGTAGTTAGTAGTATATAGACCCCCTAATACTAAAAAGTTTGACACAATAATAGAAAAATTGGATGATATATGTAGAAATCAAAAGGACTGGACTATTCTCCTATCTGGAGACTTTAACTTTCCTTTCGTAGACTGGAAAGAACGAATAGGAGATTGTGGTTGTATTTATACAAGTAAAAAAAGAGAGTAATAGCAGTGCAGAAGATAAGAGATAATTCGAAAAGCTATTAGATATGCTACTAGAATACAACGTTCAACAAATAAATCACCTGCCAACAAGAAAGGAAAATACTTTAGACCTAGTATTTGTGAACGAGGTGAATTTAATGCAAGAATTTCAGACCATTATGTCATAGAATTAACAGTCCATTCCAAAGCAAGTGAAAACAGAGATAAGCAAGAAATGAAAAAGTGGGAAGGATATGGAAAATACTTCTACAGTAAAAATATAAAATGGTCAGAAATAAATGAAGAATTAAAGATTGGGATAACATTTTCGTAAGTGATGATATAAAGGTAAATACGGAGATATTATATAAAATGTTAGAGAAAATAGTGGATAAATATATACCGAAGAAGAAAAATAAACATCAGTCATGCATACCAAGAGACAGAAGGATCTTGTTCCAGAAAATCAAAGTGGAAAAAAGGTCTTGCAAAAGAAAAAATGCATGGAAAGTGATCGAACTAAAAAGTAAGATAGAAAATGCAGAACAAAAGATTATACAATCAAAAGAAAATGAAAAATGGGACTTGGAAGAAAAAACCCTAGTAAATATCAAGCAAAACCCCAAACTATTGTACTTGTATGCGAAAAAGATGAATAAAAGAAGAATAGTAATAGGCCCTCTAAGAATTGAAGGGAGATTAACGAATGAAAAAAAGATATGAACATATTAGCAGAACGATATAAGAGAGAATTCACCCTTAGAATTGATAATGAAGCTAATGATATAGAAGTAAGGGATGAAAATAGTGAATATTTAGCAGACAGATATTAATGAAGCTGATATTGTGCAGGCCATTAATGAAATTAAAATGGAGCTTGCAGCTGGCCTGATGGTGTCCCCTGCTATTTTGTTAAAGAAAGTACGTAGATCATTCTATCGCAAAGCCACTTGCAATATTATTAAGACAAAGTGTAGATACAGGCAAGATTTATGATGAGCACAAATTAGCATATATTACCCCTACTTTCAAAAGTGGATCAAGACTAGAGGCAAGTAATTATAGGCCTGTGAGTCTAACATCACATATTATGAAAGTGTATGAAAAGGTAATGAAGAAAAATATGAAACATTTAATAAAAAATAATTTGTTTAATATAGGACAACATGGTTTTGTACCTGGAAAAAGTACACAAACCCAACTGTTAGTCCACCATGAGAACATATACAAAAATATGAAAAGCGGAAATGAAACAGATGTGGTTTTATCTAGATTTTGCAAAAGCTTTTGACAAGGTAGATCATAATATATTAGCGAGGAAAATTAGAAAACATAATATAGTGGATAAAGTAGGAGGACAGTTAAAAGAATTTTTACACAACAGAAAACAGATAGTTACGCAAACGATGAGAAATCGGATGAAGCTAAGGTAATATCCGGTGTGCCACAAGGTACGGTGTTAGCTGCATTACTGTTTGGTAATTATATTGCAGACATAGACAGTAATGTTAAGGACTCGGTAGTGAGTAGTTTCACCGATGACACAAGAATAAGTAGAGAAATTACTTGTGATGAAGATAGGAACGTCTACAAAGAGACCTTAACAAAGTACAGTATATGATTGGGCAGAGGTAAATAGGATGGTATTTAACTCTGATAAATTTGAATCAATAAATTATGGAGACAGAGAAGGAAAGGTATATGCATATAGGGGACCTAATAATGAGACAATCGCAAATAAGGAAGCTGTTCAAGACCTTGGTGTGATGGTGAATAGGAACATGTTATGCAATGATCAAATAGCAATTCTATTGGCAAAATGTAAAGCAAAAATTGGAATGTTGTTACAGCACTTCAAAACAAGAAAAGCTGAACACATGACTATGCTTTATAAAACATATGTTCATAGTCCACTTGAATATTGCAATATGATATGGTACCCACACTATCAAAAGGATATTGAACAAATAGAGAGTGTACAAAGGTCCTTTACAGCTAGAATAGAAGAAGTTAAGGATCTTGACTACTGGGAAAGACTAAAATTTTTAAAATTATATAGTCTAGAAAGGAGAAGAGAACGCTACATGATAACTCCGTCATGGAAACAGATAGAAGGAATTGCCAAAAACATCATGGAGCTAAAAAATAACTATACCATGAAAAATAAGGAAAGCACAGAGGACATTAATCCACTACGCACCAGCATCGATAATGCAGCATCTATTCAATGCATTGCCACCTCATCTGAGGAATATATCAGGAGTGAGCGTAGATATGTTTAAGAATAACCTCGACAAATATCTAAGCTGCATCCCAGACCATCCAAGATTGGAAGATGCAAAATATACCGGAAGATGCACTAGCAACTCTCTAGTAGACATTAGAGGTGCCTCACACTGAGGGACCTGGGGCAAACCGAACAAGATGTAAGGTCTGTAAGGTAAGGTCTCTCTCTCTCTCTTTCTTTCTTTTGCCACACGAGATACACGTATGTCATAATGGTAACTATCGCCCTCTGTTTGGGCTGGAAGTGTATGTCTAAGTAGATCTTTAAGGGCATTACTACATTTTATGGTAAAATAATAATATACAATAGTATACTAGTTTTCGAATAATATCAAGTTTAACGAGATTAAACAATAACAATAACATTCTCTCTCTCTCTCTCTCTCATCTCTCCTCTCTCTCTCTCCTCTCTCTCTCTCGTCTCTCTCTCTCTCTCTCTCTCTCTCTCTCCATCTACTTATGTATGTTTGTTTTGTAGTATAAATAAATGATTTACCTTATAACCAATTTTCAAATATTGATAAGATTGATAAAAAAATAACAATTCCCAGTCTTTTTATCCACTTGGAGGAAGGTGGGCGGGGGAGTAAATGGCAGTTTGATGTACGAATTGGCGGAGGGGAAGGAGTCAGTCTAGGAGTTACTCTCTCTCTCTCTCTCTCTCTCTCTCTCTCTCTCTCTCTCTCTCTCTCTCTCTCTCTCTCTCTCTCTCTCTCTGTTATTGGCTGTAGGTATATATTTTTAATGGTAAAATGTTTAAGGTGACTTTGAAATGATGTTAATAATATAACCACAAAGATTAATACAGTATTAGGTTAGTAATTTTAGGTATATTTGAAGTAGGATGTTATTTAAGGTATACATTTGGTAGCTGAAATTTCAAGATAGGCAGTTATAAGCATTTTTTTGTGTGGTTCTAACTATTCGCGGGTTTTAACTATTCACGGGGGTGTCTGGTACACATCCCCCGCAAATACAGGGGGAACACTGCTCTTCCAATCGCCAGCTGGTAACTGGTTTAAACATTCAGAATGTAAAGAAAGGATTCTGTGAGATCTGGCAACAACCTGGACGTACAAGGTGATAGCTGGTCAGAGACTGGGCATTAGACCTCAGAACGCTTCAGTCTTTCCTTAGCCGCCTTGGTGAGTACATGCTTGCGGTGTGCTCTCCCTCCAAGCCAGTTGTTTTGTGCCCATGTTCTGTTTTTCAGTGTGTTTGGTGTGATTGTTTTAGTTTATTATGGCTTCCTCCGAGTCTTCATGGCCTGGTCAACGAATGGGCCCAGGCATTTTTCAGGGTTTTCCGTGCTCAAGGTTTTTGGCGTTGTCGGCTATGGATCTGCATACGAATTGTAGTAGGTGCAGAGCAAATTTTTGTACTATAACCTCCCCTGCCGGAAATGTCGTTCCTGGCCTAAGTCGCAGTGGGCGGTGTTTTATAGGAAGAGAGAACATTGCAGAGTTTTGACTCTTCCTTCTTTGGAGGGATTTTCTTCACCTCGTCTGGACGTTTTGGCTGCTCCCTCTCCTTCGATCGCTCATCCTGTGGCTAGTTCTAGTGTTCCTGTGTCATCTTCCTTTTCTTCCATTGATTTGTCGATAGAAGTATCGGGAGTGCCACCAGGTGATTGTTATGTTTAATGTAGCCCCCTCTCCCTCGTGTGCCAGTTATCTTTCTGAGAGGGAGGAGGCTGCTCTATCTAATTCCTTTGTTGCAGATTCAGAGTCATCCAAGATGGCAGCGGGTCCTGGGCTGGGGTTGCTTGGGCAATGGGGTTTTACCCCCTTTCCTTGTATGGACGTTGTTTTGCATTTGCTTGGAGGCTCATACCCTCTCCTGGCCCCCATTGCTCTCCCGCCTACCCCGGGTCTCCTCTATGCTGGCTCTTGCATACAGCCATCGTGTGGAGCCTCGCCTACAGTCCCTGGGTCACACCTTATTGCTCCGCTGAGGCCATTGACTAGCGCTGGTCACAGAGATGTCGTGACATCACTCCCAGCCTCCTCTCGGCCTGTGATGTCGGTTGAAGTGGCCGCTCACCCTCCTGTCTCTATGACGTCATTGTCCTCTCTCGCTGAGCCATCCGAGGCATTGTTTCAAGCAGTCTTCAAGAGGATGGACTCTGTTTTGGGAGAGAGGTTTTCTGTCTTCACTGTGAAGAAGACTGATCATAAACATAAGGTCTCTTCTCCACCTCCTGCTTTTAAGAGATCTCATAGGGAAGGAGATTTATCTCCTCCTCCTCCTCCTCCATCACCGCCTCGTCATCATATCAGACGTTGGAGGTTCAAGGACTTGGTGGTTTTGTTTTATGCGAGCAGAGGGAGTGCATCACCTTCTGCCTCTCATGACTGTGTCTCCCAGGCACGTCTGTGTTCGTGTAAGTGAGGGGTGCTTCACCAGCTGCCCCGCAAGGTCATGGTTCCCCATCGCAGGTTCAATTTCGTGGGGTTGACAGTGAAGCTTGTGGAAGGAAGGCATCCTAGTCTTCGTTACATGGTCGTGTATCACCGATGCGTGCTGATAATGCATCATCATCTTCTGTTCATGGCTGCGTTTCTCCCTGTAGACCTTTATTTTCTTTTCTTTTTTTTATGGTTTTCTGGCACAAAATTATACTTTACTTCATGGCATCCAATAATATTGTATGAATTTTCTTATTACTATTGTATTAGAAAATACAAACAGCAATCAATGTTTTGGTTTGGAAATCAGCTGAAGGCAATTGTGAGGTAAACTTATTTTGCTGTATTGAACTTAAATAAGAGTGATTTTCTTGCTTCTAGTTAGCATAAATGAATAGTTAGATACTCTATTGATATGGGACAAGGTTATTTTATGTTATACGAAGTGTTTTCAAGTCGAAGTATCACTTGAATAAGTATCATTGTGAATGAAATTTTGTTATTTTTTCTTTAGTAGATGGCGATGAGGGCATATTTATTGCGTAAAAAATAAACAAGCTGCGTTCAATATTTTTCACTTGAGTTTTATCAGAATACTACAAGCTTTACATATTTATCTTTTATCGGAGTAAAAACAATAAAATGTGTTCTTTCAAGCCAAATAGTTTTCATTAAAACACGTTTCTTTCAAATTTTGTTTACGGTCGTGTTTGATGGTATACTATACGGAAGTTTAGAGGAGTTTCATTTATGTTACCAGTGCACAATAATAGTTGTTAGCAGATGAACATTCCTTCCTCAGCTTCAGCTACAACTTGCAGCTTGAATTTAGGGGTATATGCCCTTGCCGCTCTTTTCTCCATAGTGAATAAGGATATAGCAATGTAAAAATATATCACTCCTATTCTGCTTAACACTAAATATAACAACTATGGTAACTTTTTACTATCATACGAGGGTTGAAATGCAAGCAAACCACTTTTGTTATCAGATTCGGTTGTTCACAGCAAATTGGCTGTTTCTGGCTGTATGCATTTACACAACAAGAATAACATTGTTAACGAAACTTTAGCATTCTCTTTTACTTTTTTTAACTTAACTAGAAAATGGGATAGATAATGAGGAGGAAAAGTAGGATTAGTCTATTGTTTGTTTATTCGTGGCTTGAAGCACGGCTCACCAACCAGAACAATAAGTTTTTGAACATCTGGTTCATAACCTGATTTGTTCTTGAACAGGACTGTTTATGAGCCAAGGTACCACTGTAGTTAATGAATATATTCAAAGTTAGTCCTTCTTGGATGTGGATGTTGTCCTTTTTCTAATAATGATCAAGTAGAGGTATATATGATCGTGGTTTTTACTTTATAGTATTTTAGGGTCAACACCTTGTTAATGTCTTCAGTTAAGGAATAAGAAGTACAGTAGTACCTCGAGATACGAAATTAATCCGTTCCGAGTAGCCCTTTGTATCATGAGGTTTTCGTATCTTGGACCACATTTTACATGTAAAATGGCTAATCCGTTCCAAGCCCTCCAAAAACACCCTAGTAAATTTCATAATAAAGCTAAATTGACCTATAAACAATGAAATACTACAACAATTTGGACCATTCAATACCTAAATTAATAAAAAAAATGCAAAATATAACCTGTAAATAAAGTGTATATTAGTGTACATGGTAACAAGAAATATACTGTACGTACGTAAAATGTGGAGGCTTACCTTATGAGTGAGGCTATGTACATACGTAACTATCCAAGGAAGATTGCTTCTGCCTACTTTTCACAATGTTCCTGTGTGAGCCTTTTGGGGGGTGTCTTCTACAAATAATTGCACTTTATGAAAAGCGGCTTTAATTTCTGCCGTTTTTTTTTTTTTTTTTTTTTCTTTTTTTGATTTTTAACTTTTTTTTTTTTTTTACTTTACATAGGTTTTTTTTTTTTTTTTTTTTTATTACAGAATTTCAACTTTGTTTTTTATCACTCGGTTCTTTTTTTGCACCTCATGACTCTATTGGCCCTGGTGTCCATCAAAACCCTGCTCAACCAAATGCTCTCTTTCTTTGCAACTGATTTGGGTACTGAATGTTCGGCTGCTGACCTTCAAAATAAACTGAAGTGCCTTGATTATACGTACTACTGGTATGCATGTTGTAAATGATTGGTCTACACCCTCTGTTCAGCAGGGAGTGGAGATTCTACCAACCTTGCAAAGTTTCCAGTTATCCCATGAGAGAGACCTTGATCACTTATCCCATGTGAGAGATCTTGGTCACTTTTTTTTTTTTTTAAATACGTACACATTGACGATCTTGAAAACGAATACCGCGTGCGTACTATAACCATGCTGGTACCGAGGGGCCGCGCCACGCCACCACGTGTACATAGTAGATGCATGATGGGGAGGGACGGCTGGACAATAGGAGAGAAGGATTTCATGGCCGCGACTAGCATCAGGAACCAATGGGAGAGCAGGAGGATGGTGGCGAGTCTACTAGTACTAAGATGGCGGCGCGCGGCGCGATTTTCAAAATTGGAATCCGGGCGAATCTCGGACTTTCAGAAACCTTTCGTATCTTGAAAACTTTTCGTATGTAGAGCTGTTAAATTTTTCGTATCGAGTTTTTTGTAAGTTGAGCCTTTCGTATCTCGAGGCACCACTAGTTAATTTTCAATTTTTTTTTCATAAGGGATTATGTATAGTATATATACACTCATAATTAGTAGGTGGTTCTCAGAGAATCTCCTTGTTCAAAGATGTACACAAACTTCTGAAACTTGATGAACATTGCATTTTTTATACATTTGTAGGGCATCATTCTTCATTTTAAAATGAAATCATAGTTAAGTATATCTTGGTTGTACCAGACCACTGAACTAATTAACAGCTCTCCAAGGGCTGGTCTGAAAGATTAGATATTTTTGCATGGCTAGGAGCCAATTGGTCACCTAGCAATGGGACCTACGGCTTATTGCGGAATCCGAACCACATTATATTGAGAAACTAATTCTTTCACCAGAAATAAATTCCTCTGATTCCGCCAAGAATCAAACTTCTGACCACTGGATTGGTAGCCAAGCGCAAAAACCACTCGTCCAATGAGAAACTTATGAATTCATTGTAAATGGCTTGTTTGATTCATGCAGAACAGCTTTCCATCATCACATATTAATTAATAAGAACTTATTTCATGTCCAAAGAAAATATCTGATGTAAAAATTCTTGATGATTATAATGTGATGAATCACTTCTTAAGATTGATTGCTTATATACATCAACTACTATATACGTACTGCATTTTATTGACAATGATCTCATATAGTCTGTAGTTTAGCCCTTAAACGCCTATTGGATGTATTAAACGTCGACAAAAATTGTCTGTTAGGTGCTTAATTGACATATGATACGTCGACGCAAAAAAGTTTTTTTTTTAAATTCGCGGAAAAATAGTTATAGCCCTACTTGGCAAAAACTTGTGAATCATGCACCTTGAGGGATGCTGGGAGTTCACGGATCAAGCTGTTGTTTTGTTTACAAGCGTTACCATGGCGCGTATGTGTGAATTTCTTTCTTCTTGCACTAAAAAGCATCAGCGACACATCTCCGAAATTATTTTGTCCCTTTGACATAATTTTTGCACCATTTTATATTAGCCGTTAAATAGAGTTTTATATATAAATATGTGCACAAATTCATGTAGAATACAACAAAAAAACAACCCATGGTTGTAGCTTTTATCAGTTTTGAAATATTTTCATATAAATAACGATAAGTGCCAAAATTTCAACCTTCAGTCAACTTTGACTCAACCGAAATGGTCGAAAAACGCAATTATAAACTAAAACTCTTATATTCTAGTAATACTCAATCATTTACCTTCATTTTGCAACAAATTGGAAGTCTCTAGCACAATATTTTGATTTATGGTGAATTAATGAAAAAAAAAACTTTATCCTTACGTCCGCGTGGTAGCTCTGCCAAAAAAATCAGAAATTCTTTCGTCCGATTGTCGTAATGTTTGCACCGTTTTATGTTAGCCGTTACATAAAGTTTTATGTATGAAAATATGTGCAGTTTTGTGTAGAATACAACAAAAAACAACCCACGGTTGTAGCTTTTATCAGTTTTTAAATATTTTCCTATATGTAACGATAAGTGCCAAAATTTCAACCTTCAATCAACTTTGACTCGACCGAAATGGTAGAAAAACGCAATTGTAAGCTAAAACTCTTATATTCTGTAATATTCAATCATTTACCTTCATTTTGCAACAAATTGGAAGTCTCTAGCACAATATTTCGATTTATGTTGAATTTAAAAAAAAAAAAAATTTCCTTACATTTGCACACGGTAACTCTTCCGAAAAAATCAGAAATTTTTTCGTCAGATTTCCATAATGTTTGCACCGTTTTATATTAGCCGTTACATAAAGTTTTACATATGAAAATGTGTGCAATTTCATGTAGAATACAACAAAAAACAACCCATGGTTGTAGCTTTTATCAGTTTTGAAATACGTATTTTCATATATGTAACGATAAGTGCCAAAATATCAACCTTTGGTCAACTTTGACTCAACCAAAATGGTCGAAAAACGCAATTGTAAGCTGAAACTCTTACATTCTAGTAATATTCAATCATTTACCTTCATTTTGCAACAAATTGGAAGTCTTTAGCACAATATTTTGATTTATGGTGAATTTTTGAAAAAAACTTTTTTCTTACGTCCGCATGGTAGCTCTGCCGAAAAAATCAGAAATTCTTTCGTCTGATTGTCGTAAAGTTTTATATATGAAAAAGTGCGCAATTTCATGTAGAATACAACAAAAATAATTCATGGTTGTAGCTTTTATCAGTTTGAAATATTTTTCATATCACCGATAATTGGAAAAAAATTTGACCTTCGGTCAAATTTAACTCGATCCAAATGGTCGAAAACGCCAATTGTAAGCTAAAACTCTTACATTCTAGTAATATTCAATCATTTAGTACCTTCATTTTGCAACAAATGGGAAGTCTCTAGCACAATAGTATTTTGATTTATGGTGAATTTTTTTTAAAAACTCTTTTTCCTTACGTCCGTGTGGGGTAGCTCTGCCGAAAAAATCAGAAATTCTTTCATCCGATTGTTGTAATGTTTGCACCGTTTTATATTAGCCGTTACATAAAGTTTTTGTAGCTTTATCAGTTTTGAAATATTTCGTATAAATCACGATAAATAGAAAATTTTCGACCTTCGGTCAACTTTAACTCGACCGAAATGGTCGAAAACTACAATTGTAAGCTACAGCACTTACAGTCTAGTAATATTAATCATTTACCTTCATTTTGCAACAAATTCGAAGTCTCTAGCACAATATTTCAATTTATGGTGAATTTTTGAAAACAACTTTTTTTATGTCTGCGTGTTACGAATTCATGCATCATATTGTGATAATATTTTCTGTGTTGCTTTGATCATTTTACAATTTGTTATATACGAAAATCATTGCAATTTAGTGTACAATACAACGAAAAAAAGTAACTCATTAGTTTTAACCGTTTTGCTCACAGCATAATTTGTATACAATTATACATAAATGAAATTTTTTTTGGGCTGTCATATATTCCAATATTTATATATAATAATGATTTTTTTTTTCATTTCTTTTGGTTGCATACTAAACTTCAGATAATGACAAAAAAAAAGGAGCCAAAAATGAACTCTTATTCTTGAAAACTAAGCGTGCTGTGATTTTTTTAAAAAACTTTTTTTCCACTTCGGCGCTCACTCGTGAATGCTGCCGGCATACGGGAGACACTTTCGGAAATACCGGCTCACGTTTAAGGGTTAATTAACATGGAAGATGCATTTAAAAGCTATAGAGGCAAATATAATAGGTCTTTAATAATGCATGACTGTCGGACATACTCCTAAGGTAATTTGCATTTATGTAAAAAGTAGTGGAGACCTTGACTCTGTTCTAGCATGTTTTTATGAAATGTAATATTCTTTCTAACTTTGTACATTCTTTCCCTCAGAAATGGAGAGAGATATTGGGTTGCAGATATGGCCTGGTCCAGGGATAATTCATATGTCGTTGGTTGCCTTAATACAGGTGCCATTTTCATTGGCAAACAAGAATTGGGACCTATTGTGGAAAATATCTTGTTTCAGGAGAGAATTTAGTTCTTCAGCCTTCATCTCTACTAGACCTTCATCCACATTCACATCCAGTGAGAAAAATGTAAGGGTATTTAATTTTCAATGAGGTTATAATAATATAAAACTTTGATCACTGAAGAAACTCACTTTATAAAGATTACCATAAGTAGGGTTATAATATTACAAAGCTTTGATCATTAAAAATGTCATTTCTGGGCTCAGCTCGTGTCGCTGCGCGAAATATCCTTTAATCTATTATTTCTAGGGTAAATGTACTAACACATACCAGAGAATAAATAAAATAAAGAAAAAGGTCAGTATAACTGACTCTCCTCACCTCCAAGAGGGTGTCGGTATGAACACTAGGCGAGTGAGACCACTACCACGAGCCAAATACCAATAGAAATCTCCCACAACAAAAACCCTCCATGAGGAGAGCCGACCCACAGAGTGAGCAGCTCGTACTACTACTACTCCATCCGCCCATGCTGCCGACTGCTGCGCCTCTGGTGGCCATCCTTTTAAGTTAGCGCACACGAGTCACTTGTGCTATTTTTCTCTCTGTGTTTTTTGTGCCCTTTCGTTGGATTTATCTATAATGGAGCGTGCAGCTATTGCAGCAGCTAAGTTAGTACGCAGTATAGGTTAGTTGGTTCTTTCCGGCCCTCAGTCAGTATTTGCCGTTTTTTAGGTATAAATACGAACTCGGGGTCGGAAGCATGGCAGCATGGTTCTGCCGCGTGGTGGGTTCGTTCTCGGTCTCCCATACCTAGAACATCCCCTTATCTATGTACGCTCTATATTAATTATCCGTTTTACTTAGGGTACTGTCTACTCAGGTTTGTCATGCATGCATGTCTTTTACCTTATGTAGGCTTCTTCTTTCCAGACCCTAGTCCCGGCTCTTAGTATCGGCCTCTGACTAGCTTTGAGTGGTAGACTTTCCTTCGGGTTAGTCGTACACTCCTGGATTTTTTCTCCTACTATATTGTTTTCTTTCTTTTATTTTATTTAATTATACTATGTATTTTGTTATGGTTAGGTTAGTTAGGCGTCTGGCTTAGCCTAGGTCCTGGCTCTTCGAGCCTATGCTACCGCTCATCAGTTCGGGTTGCTTCCCTATAGCATCTCTCTGATCAGTCGGTTTTGGCCCAGTGGGTCTCCATGCTACCGCTTTTCAGTTCAGTTGCTTCCCGATAGCATCTCTCTGATCAGTTGGTTGGTCCTAGGCTTAGTTATCTTATTTTAGTCTTACCGTCTCGTGGTCACTACGCGATCACGAGACAGCCAGACGCCTGCCCAGTCCCCTTCCCCCCTCCTCCCGCTCTTCCATTGAGTCGGGGGAGGGTGGGTCGGTCTGCCCACGCTCGCTCCACATACCCGAGCATGCTTCCCTCTCTCCCCCTCAGGCGGAGGGGCCAGGGAGACGGGACAGACCCAGACTGGACGCGACCTCTCCGGCTCATCGGTCCGGCCCGGTGGTAATGTGGTGGGGGGTACTGGCCTTTCCCCCCATCCGTTGCTTCCTTGTCGCTCCGGTTCGCTCGAGCCTGTATGTCTCCTCGCTCTTCCCGACCTTACTAGGACTCCTTTCCTGATCGGAGTCCTAGCATCCAGCGGGAAGATGTTAGTCCACCCAGTAGAGTGGACCGGAACATACAATGGGTCCCTGCTAAACCTTACCGTATTGCTGAGTTACTACACTCCGCTACGCACTGGACTTGTTCCGGTTCGTTTGAGTTTTAGGTTTAAGTGTTATTAGATTAACTATAAGTTTATCTTAAGTACCTTAAACCTTCCTACCCTTCCCCTTACATGTCTTACCGGATATCTCCGGGATTATAGCTATTCAGGCGATGCAGGGGGGGGTTATGCCCAAATTTTTCCGAGCTCCGGCATGCAACGGAGTTCTTCTGTCCTTTAGCCTGTAAGTGTTATTCTTTAAGATACTCATGTGTCTTCCCACTTACAGGCCACCAACTGTGAGCATCCGGGATGCGCCGCCACACTTCAGGACCCATGTGGACACGAAGTTTGCCGGTCCCATGCTCCATGCGCGACTCTGCACGGGGACATCCAGGTCTGGTACCATGAGACGTGTACCATATGTACGATCTGGTGAGCCAGCTTTTAGAAGGGGTGAGTATTCCATCTCCGGTAGCTGCTCCTCTTCTGTTTTTAGTGCTTAAGTTTTCATCATCCACTTTTAACTTAAGGCATCTAGTTTAAGTTATATTTTAAGTTTTAGTTTTAAGTGATTCTTAAATCTAATCTTCGCCCTCTCTTCCAGGCGCCGGCAGTGAAAGATACCGCTCTGGCAACCCTGCGGGCCTGGGTCGGCGGTTTTGGGAAGAACGCCGCCAAGGGTATGCCCTACATCTTGGAGAAGCGGTTGGCGCTGTTAATCTTCCCCGGAGGCAAGGCAAAAGGATACGTCGACCCGAGTAGGCGGCCCCTACTATCGCCTTCATCCAACAACAGCTGGCTGCCTCATTAACTGACCAAGACCAGGATATCTCCACGGACGTCGCGACTTTAGATATTAATGTGGAACCTATGGTAGGTGTAGACGACCTGTTGGTCGAGGTAGGTAGGGTGGACACCCAAGGGTCACCCTTGGGTGTGACTGTTTCTTCTACTCCTGCAACCTCTCCATCCTTCCAAGGCTTTACAGGTGATGAATTATATACTCCTCCTGAAGCTTCGGTTAGACCTAAGGTCAAGGGTCAAGCAGTGAAATCCTTGACTAAGACGTCGTCGTCGTCTAAGAAGTCGACTTCGCGTCATCCTCCTCACGTAAGTCTCCGGCTGGGAATCCCGGAGCAGACAGGTCTAAAGCTTCTAGCTCCGGCTCTAAGTCCTCGAGGAGTAAATCCTCCAGAGAGAGATCTCGCACCCCGGCAGAGTCACCAGTTCCGCTACCCTTGGTTCGATTCAGAGCCACCCCTCCAACCTCCGCAGCAGCTCCGGCCTTGGACTCCAATGCTGGCCTGTTGCAACAGGTGGGCGACCTGGTTGGGTCCCTAAAGAGTAGCATGGAACAAATGATCTCTCGTCTGTCGGATAGGATTACTTCCCAGGACTCCATTATAGCCGGACTGAGAGAAGCCCCTCTAACCTCTCCTTCACTTTCCAATACGAGTGGAACTCAGCTTCCTCCGTATGACTCGCTACCTCCGTTCTCGATGAACAATCCATGGAGAGTAGCGTCATACGCCCCCTTCCAAGACGGTCTCATTTCCATACCGGAATTCGGAACTCGAAGGATAGAGGACTTCGAGTTCTTCCGGAAAACCTCCAGCCTCCGTTCATAGGCTACGCAAGGCTTACAGCTTCAGCCATGGTTCGGGATGATAGGGTACCAAAGGAGACGTCCTCTATTCACGAGACCAGGCTCAGAGAGAATGGCTCAGATGTTTAGAGGACATGGATTGTTCTAATACCAGGATACAACCTTTCAAGAGTCCCTTTACCATTTTCACAATGGATGAGAGTACCCCGCTCCCGTTCCTAACAAAGATCGCGAGGTCTACCATCCCAGCGGCCCAGAAGGGGGAAAGGGAACCCATGCCTCAATTGAAGGAAGCAGATCCCACATCTCCGTTGCTCCCCTCAGCCGGAGAATTGTGGGAGGACTTGCCAAACACCTTCTCAGCTGGCAAACTCAAACCGGACTGTGCTATGGAGCAGTTTGGTGAAAAGCTACCCAGGCTCCCAGATAGCCTTATTCAGGCTGAATTTGACGCGAAATCGCGTTTAGCCAGATCAATTAACTCTATGGCTATGTCCGAGGTAGCAACCATAGCTTATGGCTCAGAACCGCTGTTTAAGCTCATGACCAAACAAAGCCCTGACTCAAACGGTACAGTCAGATATGTTTGAGTTTGCCACTGCTAGAACGAATTGTAGGAAGCATGTCCTACAAGAGGCAACCATTCGACATGAGCCGAATAGGTTACTCTCGTCTAACATCTGGGGAGCAGATCTCTTCCCAGAAGCTATGGTGAAGGAAGTCCAGTCAGAGGCTACGAGTCTGGAACCAGAGCCTTAAGGACCGTTGGGGCCTTACGGCTAAGAGGAGACAAGACCTAACACCTAAAGGTAAGGGACAGAGGAAACCTAGGCGTTTACCATCCTTACCTGAAAAAAGCAAGCCACGCTTTCCTCAGCAAGTTCAAGCGGGTGTGCCCTTAGTGCAAAACAGCCCAACCTTTCCACCTCTAAGGCTCAATCACAGCCAATTTATGTGAATCCCTCAGCCTCAGCCCTCCACCTCTTACGCCATCTCTCCAGCTTACAATCAAGCCTTCGAGAGTCAAGCTTCACAGAAGTATGACCGCTCGGGTAAGGGAGGCAGAGGTAAGCGTTCCTTTCGCGGGAGAGGATCGGGAGGCCCCTTTAACAGGGGAAAGCACTTCAGAGGAGGCCGAGGCGGTTACCAGAACCAATGAAGAACTTCAGGTAGGAGGGAGGCTGTTTCACTTTCGCCACCGGTGGAACTTCAGCGAATGGGCTCAGAGCATAGTGTCAAAAGGCCTGGGTTGGAGGGCTGGTTGACGAACCCACCTCCATCCAGACCTTTCCGTCAACTTCCTTCCAAGGAATTGACAGAGTACGCAGAGGACCTCCTTCAGAAAGGAGCTATAGCGAGAGTCAAGAGATTAAAATTTCAAGGTCGCTTGTTCAGCGTGCCAAAGAAAGGCTCACAAAAAAGAAGGGTAATCTTAGACTTGTCCCGCTTAAACTTAGCATCCGCTGCGACAAGTTCAAGATGCTCACGATCTCACAGGTGCGGACCTTACTTCCCGTGGGCCGTCACCACCTCTATCGATCTTACAGACGCCTACTATCATATCCCTATTGCAAGACACTTCCGTCCATATCTGGGTTTCAAGATAGGAGACCAGGCTTCTCCTTCAAGGTAGTTCCCTTCGGACTCAACGTGGCACCCAGGGTGTTCACGAAACTAGCGGAAGTGGTAGTGCAACAACTCAGATCACAAGGGATTATGGTAGTAGCGTATCTCGACGATTGGTTGATCTGGGCTTCAACAGTCGAGGAAGCAACAGAGCTACACTGAAAGTGATTCAGTTCCTGGAATATCTAGGCTTCAAGATAAACAGGACCAAGTCAAGACTCACTCCAGAGGTCAGACTTTCAGTGGCTGTGCATTCAATGGAATCTATCCTCCCATACTCTGTCGATTCCATCAACCAAAAGGAAAGAAATAGCGAAGTCAGTCAAGCAATTTCTAAGTCACAAGCTGGCGTCAAGGAGAGCTCAGGAGAGGATCCTGGGTTCTCTCCAGTTTGCATCAGTGACGAACGTCTTAATGAAAGCCAAACTGAAAGACCTAACCAGAATCTGGCGCTCACGAGCAAATGTCAGGTCCAGGGACAAACAAATATCCTCAGTCCCTCTGATTCTAAAGAATCGACTTCGGCCGTGGGCGAAAGTCAAGAATTTGTCAGTGTCAGTACCCCTTCAGTTCCCTCCACCAGGGATTACCATCCACACAGACGCGTCCTTAAGCGGTTGGGGAGGGTATTCCCAGGTCCAAAAGGTTCAAGGAACTTGGTCACCTCAGTTCAGTCAGTTCATATAAAACGTACTGGAGGCAATGGCAGTGTTCTTGACTCTAAAAGGTTGCGTCCCCACCAAAGTACTCCCCACATAAAGCTAGTTCTGGACAGCGCAGTGGTAGTACATTGTATAAACAGAGGAGGCTCCAAGTCACGTCATCTAAATCATGTGATGGTAGCCATCTTCTCCCTGGCAGACAAGTTCAGTTGGCATCTCTCCTCCATCACATAGCTGGAGTGAGAAACGTCATAGCAGACGCGTTATCCCGATCAGTACCCTAGAGTCGGAATGGTCACTGGACAACAGTTCGTTCCAATGGATCCTTCAAAGAGTTTCCCAGGGCTACAGGTGGATCTCTTTCGCATCTCAAGCGAATCACAAACTCCCCTGTTATGTAGCCCCCAACCTGGACCCTCTGGCCTATGCCACGGACGCCCTGGCTCTAGACTGGAACAACTGGAAGAAGATTTATGTCTTTCCCCCAGTGAATCTTCTTATGAAAGTTTTAAACAAACTCAGGACATTCAAGGGTCAAGTGGCTCTAGTAGCCCCAGACTGGCCGAAGAGCAATTGGTATCCCCTAATTCTGGAGCTGGGCCTTCGTCCTCTTCGGATCCCCAATCCCAGGCTCTCCCAGTCAGTACAAACGAAGACTGTGTTCGCTTCCTCAGGGATTCTCAAAACCCTAACTTTATGGATTTCATGAAGTTTGCGGCAAAAAGAGATGCGAATATTGACCCTCAGAATATTCTCTTCTTGGAATCCGATAAAAGGGATTCAACTTTGAGACAGTATGATGCTGCTGTCAAAAAGTTAGCAATCTTCCTGAGAGAATCTGATATTAGAATCATGACAGTTAATTCAGCTATATCCTTTTTCAGATCCTTATTTGAAAAAGGTTTAGCAGCTAGCACGATTACGACAAACAAGTCAGCCTTGAAAAAGATATTTCAATTTGGGTTCAACATAGACTTGACGGATTCCTACTTCTCGTCTATTCCTAAGGCATGTGCTAGACTTAGACCTTCTGTAAGGCCTACGTCAGTTTCATGGTTCTTAAACGATGTTCTAAAACTGGCTTCAGAAACCGATAATGACACATGCTCGTTTATAATGCTCTTAAGGAAAACCCTGTTTTTATTAAGCTTAGCTTCATGGAGCAAGAATTTCAGAACTGTCGGCTTTATCCAGAGATCCGGATCATATTCAATTCCTTCCCACAGGGGAAGTACTACTTTCTCCGGAACGTAGCTTTTTAGCAAAGAACGAAGATCCTTTGATGAGGTGGGAACCTTGGAAGGTACTACCCCTTCCACAAGATGTATCTCTTTGCCCAGTTACAACCTTACGAGCCTTTCTGTCCAGGACCTCCTCATCCTCATCGGGTCCCCTCTTTAAGAGGGAAAAAGGTGGAACTTTATCCATTAAAGGCATCAGGCAACAAATCCTGTACTTTATTAAGCAAGCCAATCCTGACTCTTTCCCGAAAGCACATGATGTCAGGGGCAGTAGCCACCTCAATTAATTATTTCCAACACATGAACTTCGATGAGTTGAAAAAGTATACCGGATGGAAATCGCCGACAGTGTTCAAACGCCATTACCTTAAGTCCTTGGAAGCTCTGAAATTTTCAGCAGTAGCAGCGGGAAACATAGTTTCCCCTGATTCTAGTTAATTTGTAGTAGAAGATTCAGTCCTCCTTCTACCTGCTTCACCCAACAGTTCGTCTATTCCTACCGTGTTCATTTACATTCACCTGGTGTCTTAGCTGCTTTTATGATGATGTAGTGTGTGCCCCTTATTTTTTGCTAGGGACACTCAACAGATGATTATGGATTTTGATCTCATGGATGTTACCCCCTTATTTTTATGCTAGGGGATACATCTCAGTTTATAATGGTTACGGGTTTTGTATATTAAGTCATATGCATTCCTTATATATTATCTTGTTGTTTAATTTGTTCACTTGATTATTTTAATGCTATTATATTTTGATACATGCCTTTACACAGATACCATTTTGTTACATGTAAGCCCAATTTACCTCTGTACATATGTAAATTACCTTATGATAAGAAACATGTTTAGAATTAAGGGTAATTTAAGCATATTTCTATTTGTATCACTGTGTATTTGTATCTTTTTAGCAATTATATTCCTTTTTATATTTACTTTATTTTTTATTTGAGACCTATTCTGATTTATTTTATTACTTTTTGTTTACAATCTTGTGCTATTTCTCTGGTACGATTTCGCGCAGCGACACGAGCTGAGCCCAGAAAAGGGATTTTGACGTAAGGAAAAAATCTATTTCTGGGGCGATTGGCTCGTGTCGCCAGCGAAATCCCACCCTACCCATCCCTTCGCCCAAGATTGTCTGCTAACTTCGATATGGATTGGCCACCAGAGGGGGCGCAGCAGTCGGCAGCATTGGGATGGAGTAGTAGTAGTACGAGCTGCTCACTCTGTGGGTCGGCTTCTCCTCATGGAGGGTTTTTGTTGTGGGAGATTTCTATTGGTATTTGGCTCGTGGTAGTGGTCTCACTCGCCTAGTGTTCATACCGACACCCTCTTGGAGGGTGAGCGAGTCAGTTATACTGACCTTTTTCTTTATTTTATTTATTCTCTGGTAGTGTTAGTACATTTACCCTAGAAATAATAGATTAAAGGATATTTCGCTGGCGACACGAGCCAATCGCCCGAAATAGATTTTTCCTTACGTCAAAATACCCTTAAGTATAGTTATTTAGGAAGATTACAATATTTTGCTTTTTTAGTACTGGTACAATAGCAACAAATGTAAATCTATCAAATTAAGTGATTTTAATGAATTCTTTTAATATTGTTGAATGTTATATTTTTATGCTATACAATAATTCCTCAACTATCCAAGTTTGCACTAGCCAGAGCTCAACATTATCTGGTCACAACCAGACTCCTGGGACCATTTTGAAAGAATTAACAAAAAAACTGCTCTCCAATGGTTGGCAATGCTGCATTGATTTTAGGAAATGTTGGTAGCACTGCATACACTTATAAACATGCTGAGAAAGGGTTTGAGAGGTGTGTAAGACCAGGAACAGAGTTTCCTGGGTGTGGAGGGTAGGGGGTAAGGGGAGATTGGATGGCTGGGTGTGACTGGCAATGGTGTGCTGGGAGAGAGAAGTGGTAGTAAAGCTGTTTACAGGATTAAGTATGCAGAGAAGGGATTGTTGGGGATGCTTGGTGACCAGTTGAAGGAGTTTCCCTGGCTAGGAGGGGGATAGGAATGCCAGTGGGACAGGTGGAGAGGGGTAGGCAGGAGTTTGGTTTCGTTAGAGCTCATTTTGTTTTTTACGTTTTTTGTGTTTATGCTTTTTCCACATTTTGTTGAAGGATTTTACAGTACAGTATTGTACTGGTGCCTATTCCCCGCAAATATGGGGGAGGAACACTGTACCACACTAAGAAATGCCCAACTATACATACGTACAGCCTACAACACATTAATGTTTTTTCATGTTTTATTAAAGGGTCTTACTGTACTGTAACTTGTAATTAAATAATCCAATAGCGAACTAAGAGACACTCTGCCGTACATACACACAGCTAATAATATGAACAAGTTTAACACATATACTCAAGTGTCATGCAACTTTTGAGGACCTAATTTTGAAGCTAATTTTAAGGGGATTGCATCATACAGGAGATATAAAATTAGCGTACGTAATATTCACATATTAGTATCATATTTATCATATTTAAAAAAAAAAAGAAATGTAGGTACACAATCCTGTATCTATAATCTCTAGGGCTAGATGTGATTTGGTTTATGGAATTGTTTGGATTTCAGAAATGTGGGGTCAGGATCGTAATCAAACATCACTACTGTAGCAAAAATATTTATTTTATTTTTCATGTTTTTTCACTGTTATTTATTCATTATAGTTTACTATTTACATTAATATTAAATGAATGTTGGATAATTAAGATCATCAGTAATAAAATAGTAGTTGGACAATTAACACCTTATGTTCACCAATGCTTTCTATTTTCAACAAAAATGTTCTGTAGAAGACAAAATTATACATAATGAAAATATTGTAATTCAACTTGATGATAAGTAAGGCTATATTGACAATTACTGGTCTTGGCAAGTTCCCAGGAGAAACTGGATCGGGAAAGGGTTGATCTTCTCCTGTTTTGTCAGAGCCTGGTTATCATGATAAATATGGAGAATTCCAATCTACTTCCCAGCTAGAGGATTCTTTACGTGGGAATGGTAATAGATATACAGCATCATCAAGGGTTTTTCTGTCAGACCAGAGGTCAGAGAAATTCAGGACTCTTGACACGCTCCTTCCTTCTGAGGAGGAAACAACCAGCGCACGAGTGGCAAGTATTCTGGGTCTCTTGTCTTCTCTGGAGAAACTGGACCTCATCGCGTTTTCACATTTGATCCCTGCAGTGGAGACTGGAGGAGTTTTGGTCCCCAGCAGAAGATTCCCCTCAGGTTCTGGTCGTCTGACTACCACAGAAGCACTTTGACCTTCTGTGGTGGTTGGATGACCAAAACCTGACAGTGGGAACTCCTCTTCATTTACCCCCTCCAGATCTGCTATTGTTCTTGGATGCCTCCTCTGAAGGTTGGGAGCTCATCTTGAAGAGCTCCTGACCTTGGGGGCGTGGAGCTCTCAGAACAAACAAAGCGCCTCAGGGGCGTGATCGGTATGGTGTTGGCGTGCCACCTCGGTAGTAGTGAGTTTGATTTTTGGGCATTCCACTGAGGGGTTAGAGATGTGTATTTCTGATGATAGTTCTCTCTCGACGTGGTTCAGAAGTTACATAAAGCCATTGGTCCCGTTGCTGAATAACTACTGGTTCCATGCAACGTAAAAACACCATACAAACAAACTCAGGACAAACAACTCCATGTCAACGTGTTGGCATTGAAAGCAGCTTTGTGCCTGGTTCTTAAAGGAGTTTGGAAGGAGTATGGTGGGTCACTCCATCGTTCTGATATTGGACAACACCACGATAGTAGTGTATGTGAAAAAACGGGGGCCTGGTGTCCCACCAACTTCATTCATTGACAGTTGAATTATACCAGTGGGTGATCGACAACTCAGTGGAGCTCATGGCCAGGTATATTTAGGGCAAGAGGAATTTGGTGACCAACAAGGTAAGTTATCGAAGTCAAGTTCTAGGTATGGAGTGGTCTCTACATCAGGACATAGTAGACATAGTAGACTGGCTATTCCATCTATGGGAAAGGCCCATGTTAGACATCTTTGCTATGTGCTTCAACAGGAAGCTAGAGGTTTACTGTTCTGTGGTCCCAGATTCATTCACTGTGGCAAAGGATGCCCCTTAGCATTCTTGGGACGTCCCAGAAGTGTATGTCTTCCCTCCATTCTGCTTGATCCATTATGTCCTGAACAGAGTGATGGGTTCCAGGAATCTCAGGATGACCCTGGTAGCTCCTTTGTGGTCCCAAGCAGAGTGGTTCCCAGACCTTCTGTCTCTCTTTCAGATGTTGCTGAGATGAGATTTCTCCTTGGCACAACCCTCTCCGCCAACCTCATATGGAGGTACCACCAGTTGGTGAAGTTAAGCAGTAGTTGCCTCAGGATATGAAATTAATCCGTTTCAAAGCGGCCTTTGCAACCTGATTTTTTCGTATCTCGAACTACGTTTTACATGTAAATTGCCTAATTCGTTCCAAGTCCTACAAAAACACCACAGTAAATTTTAAAATAAAGGTAAATTGACCAATAAACAATGAAATACAACAATTTGGACCATTCAATACCTAACATAACCTTTATTGTAGTATGTACCTATAAATAAAGTGTATTAACATACATGGTACAAGAAATACTGTACGTACATGTGCGTACATATGTAGTCAAATGTGGAACCTTACCTTTCGAGTGAGGCGATCTCCGAAAGTGGCGACAGAGGAGGGGGACAAATGGCAGAAAACATGAACACTCAGCTTTACGAAACACATTAAAAAAATGGACAGAAAAACATTAACACTAAACTTTACGAAACACATTAACAAATGGCAGAAAAACATTAACACTTCTTGATTATCTCCATCTTCGTTCTCCATAGAAAGCATCCTCTTCTGTCCGTGAACTTTAGCAACATTCTTGGGACCCATGGCTAATAACGTAAGTAGTTAAGTTCACACACAACATGATAAAGTAACTTACAGTAGAATAAAAGCGAAATCACTAACACGAATTTACGTTAACAAACGAAATATATGTGAACAAACGAATTCCGGTGTTAATGATAACGCTGCCGCAAAAAATGGTCAAGGAACGCCTTTACATAGAGGCATGATGTGACAGATGCTGACCAATAGGAGAGCAGGATCTTACGGTGGTGACTAGCATCAGGAACCAACGGGAGAGCTGGAGGATGGTGGGAAGTCTATTCAGTTGGCGGCGCGCAAGTTTTAAAATTGTTCTCGGCGGTCCGGGAGAATTACCCTTTTGCAACCTGAATTATTTTCGTATACTGAAGCAAATAAATCTTGGTCTTTGCTTTCGTAACTTGGATTTTTCGTAAGTAGGGACTTTCGTATGTCGAGGTTCTGGTGTATATCTTAGTTTTACCAAACCACTGAGCTGATTAACAGCACTCCTAGGGCTGGCCCAAAGGATTAGATATTTTTACATGGGTAGGAACCGATTGATCACCTAGCAACAGGACCTACAGCTTATTGTGGGATCCGAACCACACTATATTTAGAAATTAATTTCTATCTCCAGAAATAAATTCCTCTGACTCCGTGTTGGCCGAGCCGTGATTTGAACTTCGGACCACCGGATTGGTAGCTGAGCGCGAAAACCACTCTTCCAATGAGGAACTACCACCAGTTGGTAGGGTCTGTATCTCTTCATGGCTGAAGGCTGTCCAGTATCTTGTGAGTGAGGGGTTTTTCTCACAGAGCAGCTACGCAGATTCTGGCTAACTCAGACCTTCATCAGCCGTGTACCAGGACAAGTGGGCCATCTACTATTATTGGCGTTGTTGATGAGGTTTCTCTCCACCTGGAACTTCTGTTCAGTGGATAGTGGACTTTCTGATCTTCCTCAAAACAGAGAAATGTCTTTCTGTGTCTGCTATCAAGGGCTACAGGGCAGCCTTGGGATTAGTTCTATGCCTGAAAGATGTGGACATCCCTTCATTCTGGGAGATCTCTATGTTGTTCATGAACTTTGAGCAGTCTTGTTCACCTAGAGAACTCAAAACTCCTATGTGGGACCACACTCTTATTCAGGGTAGTCTCACTCAAGCTCCATTCGAACTACCGTTGGTGGTCATACAGTAATGTGAAACACATCAGGAGTTGGGTGTCCGTGGCTTGAGAATTTGCCCTGGAACTTGTGGCTGAGGCTCAAAATCCCTCGGCTCACAATGACAGATTTGCCTCTTTTTTTTCCATTCTGTCCCTGAAAGAATTTGTTAACAACAATCTTCAAAAGTTACTGCTTTGTCCTGTCGAGTGCATACTGCATTGTTATCTAAAAAGGACTCGCCACCTAAGACCTAGATGTCATAGACTTTTAGTGAGCACAGGCAGCGCCAAGAAGGAAGTGTCCAAGAATACCATGGCAGTCCCCGGTTATCAGCGGGAGTTCCGTTCCAGGGAGTGTGCTGATAAGTGAAAACCACCATTAACTGAAACTCAGTGATTTATGGCACTGGTAACCAGTACCAGAAGCACACTTATGGCACCGATAATCGGAAATCGTCCCATTATGGTGCTAGACAAGCCCCACTGAACCAGATCGCCGATAACCTGGGACTGCCTTATATCATTTTGGCTATGTGAGGTGATTAGGCAAGCCTACTCCTCATCTTCAAGTTCTGTCACCAATACTGTGCATGCAAAAGCACATGTCATCAGAGGAATAAGTTCCTCCCTGGTTTTTAAGAAGAACTTGTCTGTTCATTCATAGGATTTTGAATGCTGGTTCCTGGCTTCGGCAAACCACTTTCACTTCCTTTTACCTAAAGGATATTGTCCACAGGTCCTTAGGCACTTTTTCCTTTGGTCCGGTGGTGGCTGCCTAAGAAGTTGTGTAGCTCATCCACTGCCCCTGGCGGGACAGTTCATATCATGCCAAAGATGATTTTGTGGAAGAGAGAATGAATGAGATGACTAGTCTCCTTTTCTTCTTTTTTTTTTTTTTTTTTTTTTTTCTATTTTCTCCTCTTCATTCCTATGGGTGGGTTGGAGATTATACATATCATACACTAGAACTGGCTTGATGCAGGTGAGTTTGGCAGCCTTACTTGTACAGAATTTTTTTTTTTTTTTGTGTTCCATACAACATAGTGTTCAATACAACATACAAATCTGCTTCTCAGTAGCATATACTCCTCTCTCCAGCAGGGAAGTGAGGAGTGGTGACAAACCCTTTGCTTGTGGCCATCATGGTATGTGAATATGTATTTTGATAAGAGACTGCTGATTTCAGATACTATTTGGTTCCTTCCAGGAATGGACATCATTGTGAGTTAAAATATATATTGAATGTTTCATTTATGGTAATCCATTTTATATAACTTATTTTTCTTCCAGGCATGTGGAAGACAAGAAGGAAATAAATACTCTCATCACGAGGAAGGATTTTCAATTAACTTTCACCCATATTGCAACAAATTTTCTGTTTTCATCAGGCCACCGAATATCTGTTCTGTCACTTCCAGAAAATTGTCGTCATAAGTTAATATTTGGTCATTTTCCTTCATGATATAATACTTATATTGCTCTGACAGAATATTAAGTAACGGAATTGCCTTTTATTGTTCTAACTATTCTGTTTCAAATACTTTAGTAATTTTTTTTATCTTACTCATGAAGCTAGAGTAATATTACATTCTTCCTGTCTTAGCATAGAGTTCAATTAAAATTAGAAGTGCAATTTTCAGTAGGGCTCACTTGTTTGTGACCTTTATGCCCTGGTAATGTCACATTTATATAACTCGTAAATATTGATTAGCAGATCTCTCACAGAATTCCAACCCCATCCTCCCCTTCAGGTAAATGGAACTTTGCTGAACGAGTCTGAAGCTTTAACTATTCTAGGTGTAACTTTGACGCACATCTAACTTTAGGGAAACATCTTATGAAAGTTTCAGCAAATGCTGCACAAAAGTTATGTATATTCTTCGTAAGGTTTCATATACTATCTACGTATAAAAGTATCTCAGTGCACAACCTGTTTTAGGTCATTTCTCTTTCCTTTACTGGAATATGTACTGTTCTTTGATGTGGATGTCTGTTCCCGCCAGAGATTTATCTCTTTTAGATAAAGTGGTTCGTGCTGATAGGTTTCTTTTTCCTAAATGCTAGTTGTAGTTATGACTTGGACCATTGACGGATTGTTTCTTTTTTTGTCACTTTTTTATAAGTTGTATTTCATCAGAGATCATTCACGTTCACAATTGATCTCTGATCCCTTTACCTGCCAGGAGCAACCAGATTTGTTGAACAGCAGCACTAGCATGCATTAAATGTGTCTTGCTATCAAAACTTCCTCAGTCAAAGGTCCTTTATTCCTCAAACCATGGACTTTGGAACTTTGGAACAGCCTCCCAGAGGATGTCATGGAATTAGAACTTCAGAAGTTCAAGTGAAAAAAAATGCAATGCACTATTACCCTAGAACTATTCTCCTTGCATTTTTATACATTTTTATCTGTTATTTTTTTTGAATTAGTATGATTTTCCTCTTACTTCTTCCTAATGGATACCATATTCTTTGGAAGCTTGGATTTCAAGTCAATTGCCCCTGTGGGCTTGTTCCATATGAGTAGCATTCATATTCTGAATAATAATAATAATATACAGTAATAATATTCTGTGAATAGCTCATATGACTCCATCTGTAAAATATGAAGAGAATCAGGTCACCATTGATAATTACTGTTTATGCCAATATATGAGGCACTTTTTTTATTTTTACCCCACAAAGAGGTCAAGCATTTTTCTCTGTTGCATATATAGTAAAGGTTAGGTCATTGTGTTTTTAAAGTATTTGTTGAAGCTAAATTCTGCTCAGACTCCATTGAGTATGATCATTCCAAAAGATGAGAATAGACTAATCTGTAATAGTGGGTCTGTGGTTACACTGCTGCAAGCTTGCTAAGCAGTGGGGATGCAGGCATTGTTCACACTTAGAAATGCTTGTTCTGTGTTGGAGTTATCAGGTCCAGTCTTGTTAGGTTCTGATTAACCCTTAAACGCCGAGCCTCTATTTACCAAAGTGTCTGTCGTATCCTGGCGGTGTTCGTGAGTTAGCGCAGAAGCGGAAAAAAACTTTTTTTTTTTTAAATCACAGCATGCTTAGTTTTTAAGATTAAGAGTTCATTTTTGGCTCCTTTTTTTTGTGTCATTGCCTGAAGTTTAGTATGCAAGCATCAGAAATGAAAAAAAATATCATTATCATATATATTGGAATATATGACAGCGCGAAAAAAAATTCTTACAGGCAGTCCCCGGGTTACGACCGGGGCCTCCGTTCTTGAGACACAGTGTAACCCGAAAATCGTCGTAAGCTGGAACATCATCAAAAATCCTAAGAAAACCTTAGTTTTAATGCTTTGGAAGCATTCAAAACTATGTAAACTGCATTCTTATTGTATTTTTCATCAAAAAACCTTCAAGATATTTATTTTGCATTTTTGGTGTCATATTTCTTCTGCCAGATCAGCATTGGAGGCGTCATAACCCTGAACATGCGTCGTAACCCCTGGAAATAATTTCTGATGAATATAATCAAAAAGCACCTTAACCCTCGGAACATCGTAAGCCGAACCCGTCGTAACCTGGGGACTGCCTGTATATAATTGTATACAAATCGCTCTGTGAGCAAAACGGTTAAGCTAATGAGTTAATTTTTTTTCTTTGTATTGAAACACTAACCTGGGATGATTTGGTATATAACAAATTGTAAAATGATCCAAGCAACAGAGAAAATATATCACAAAATGATGCATGAATTCGTAATGCGCGGACGTAAACACAAGTTTTTTTCAAAAATTCACCTTAAATCAAAATATTGTGCTAGAGACTTCCCATTTGTTGCAAAATGAAGGTAATTGATTGAATATTGCTAGACTGTAAGTTTTTTTGTTTTAGCTTACAATTGCAGTTTTCGACCATTTCGGTCGAGTTAAAGTTGACCGAAGGGCAAATTTTTTCTATTGTGATTTATATGAAAATATTTCAAAATGATAAAAGCTAAAATAATTAGTTTTTTTTGTTGTATTCTACATGAAATTGCACATATTTTTTCATGTAAACACTTTTATATAAAGCCTATTAGAAAACGGTTGCAAAAAAAATTATGACAAGGTAACTAAAGAAATTCTGAGATTTTCTTCAGAGTTACCGCTTGCAGAGGTAAGGAAAAAGTTTTTTAAAAAATCACCATAAAAGGGATTTTGACGTAAGGAAAATCTATTTCTGGGCGATTGGTTCGTGTCGCCCAGCGAAATATCCTTTAATCAATTATTTCTAAGGTAAATGAACTAACAAATACCAGAGAATAAACAAAATAAAGAAAAAGGTCAGTATAACTGACTCGCTCACCCTCCAAGAGGGCGTCGGTATGAACACTAGGGCGAGTGAGACCACTACCACGAACCTCTTACCAATAGAAATCTCCTACGACAAAACCCCCACAAGAGGGGAGCCGGACCCACAGAACGGGCAGCAACTACTACTACTCCACCCCACGCTACCGACTGCTGCGCCTCTGGTGGCCATCCTGAAGTTAGCAGGCAATCTTGAGCGCAGGGTATGGGTAGGGTGGGATTTCGCTGGGCGACACGAACCAATCGCCCAGAAATAGATTTTTCCTTACGTCAAAAATCCCTTTTTTTTCCCTGGGGCTCAGGTTCGTGTCGCTGCGCGAAATCGTACCAGAGAATTAGCACAAGATTGAAAATAAAGAAGGTCTCAATAAAACTTTAAAATAAAATAGATTATTATAATTGCAAGAAAGTATATACACATACATAATTGTTTATACAATTTGGAAAAAACAAAACTTAAGATTAGCTTAAAGTTAACAATAATTAAAGCAATTATAAATAAATAATATGATTCTGAACAAACTTAGAATACAATATGGTAAATAAATTTATAGATCTTATAGATCCTAATAGACAATCCATAACCATGTAAATGGAGATGTGTCACCCTAGCATAAAAATAAGGGGGACCACATCATAGAGATCATTATATACAATCAATTGTGGGTGACCCTAGCAAAAAAATAAGGGACACCCACTGTACCACACAAGAGCAGCTAAGACTTTTAAGGTAGACGTAGATGAACATGGTAGGTATAGACAAACTGTTGACTGAGATAGTAGAAAGGAGATCTGGATCTTCAACTTAAGATTAAGCAGAGTCGGGGGAAACTATGTTACCCGCCGCAACTGCTGAAAATTTCAGAGATTCCAAGGACTTTAAGTAGTGACGCTTAAATACTGTCGGCGATTTCCATCCAGTATACTTTTTCAAATCATCAAAATTCATGTGTTGGAAATAGTTAATTGAGGTGGCAACTGCCCTGACATCATGGACTTTAGGGAAGGATTCAGGGTTGGCTTGTTTAATAAAGTACAGGATCTGTTGCCTTATACCTTTAATTGATAAAGTACCACCTTTTTCTCTTCTAAAGAGAGGACCCGAAGAGGATGAGGATGTCCTGGACAGAAAGGCTCGTAAGGTCGTTACTGGACAAAGAGAAACATCTTGAGGAAGGGGTATAACCTTCCACGGTTCCCACCTCAACAAAGGATCCTCATTCTTTGCTGAAAGCTACGATCCGGAGAAGTAGAACTTCCCCTGAGGGAAGGAATTTTATATGATTCGGGTCTCTGGATAACGCCGACAGTTCTGAAATTCTAGCTCCTGAAGCCAGCTTAATAAAACAAATATAGTTTTTTCTTAAGCAGCATTATAAATGAGCATGTCGTATTATCTGTGTCTGAAGCCAGCTTTAGAACATCATTTAGAACCATGACCATGACACTGACGTAGGCCTTACTGAAGGTCTAAGTCTAGCACAAGCCTTGGGAATAGACGAGAAGTAAGAATCTGTCAAGTCTATGTTGAAACCATGTTGAAAAAATCTTCTTCAAGGCGGACTTGTTTGTCGTAATGGTGCTAGCTGCTAAGCCTTTTTCGAATAAGGATCTGAAAAAGGATATAGCTGAATTGATTGTCATGATTTTAATGTCTGATTCTCTCAGGAAGACTGCCAACTTTTTGACTGCAGCATCATACTGCCTTAAAGTTGAATCCCTTTTATCAGATTCCAGGAAAAGAATATTTCGTGGATCGATATCTGCATCTCTTTTAGCCGCAAACTTCATGAAGTCCATAAAGTTAGGGTTTTGAGAATTCCTGAGGGAAAAAAAAGCGAACACAGTCTTCGTTTGTACTGACTGGAGAGCCTGGGATTGGGAATTCGAAGAGGACGAAGACCCAGTTCCAGAATCAGAGGGTACTAGTTGCTCTTCGGCCAGTCTGGGGCTACTAGAGCTACTTGACCTTGAACGTCCTGAGTTTTTGTTCAGTACCTTCAGGAGAAGATTCACTGGAGGAAAGACATAAATCTTCTCCCAGTTGTTCCAATCTATGGACAGGGCGTCCGTGGCATAGGCCAGAGGGTCCAGGTTGGGGGCCACATAACATGGAAGTTTGTGGTTCGCTTGAGATGCGAACAGATCTACTTGCAGACCTGGAACCCTCCGGAGAATCCATTGGAACGAACTGTTGTCCAGTGACCATTCCGACTCCAGAGGAACTGAGCGGGATAGAGCATCTGCTATGACGTTTCTCACTCCAGCTATATGGGTGGAGGAGAGGTGCCAACTGAACTTGTCCGCCAGGGAGAAGATGGCTACCATGACATGATTCAGATGTCTTGACTTGGAGCCTCCCTGTTTACGCAATGGACTACCACTGCGCTGTCCAGAACTAACTTTATGTGAGAGTTCTTTGGCGGACGTAACCTCTTCAGAGTCAAGAACACTGCCATCGCTTCCAATACGTTTATGTGAAGCTGGCGGAACTGAGGTGACCAAGTTCCTTGAACTTCTGAACTGAGAATATCCTCCCCAGCCGCTTAATGAAGCGTCTGTGTGGATGGTAATTCCCGGAGGAGGAAACTGAAGGGGTACTGATATGGACAGGTTCTTCAATTTTGCCCAAGGGCGCAGACGATTCCTTAGAATCTGTGGGATTGATGACAACTTGTCCCTGGATCTGACATTTGCTCGTGAGCGCCAGATCCTGGTTAGGTCTTTCAGTTTGGCTTTCATCAAGATGTTTGTCACTGAGGCAAATTGGAGGGAACCAGGATTCTTTCCTGGTTTCTCCTTGAAGCATATTTGTACTTTAGAAATTGTTTCACTGACTTCGCTATTTCCTTTCTCTTGGCTGATGGAATCGACAGAGTATGGGAGGATAGATTCCATTGAATGCCAGCCATTGAAAGTTGGACTCCTGAGTGAGTCTTGACTTTGTTCTGTTTATCTTGAACCCCCAGATACTCTAGGAACTGGATTACTTTCAGTGTGGCTTTGTGACATTCCTCGACTGTTGGAGCCCAAATCAACCAATCGTCGAGATACGCTACTACCATTATCCCTTGAGACCTCAGTTGTTGGACGACTACTTCCGCCAACTTCGTGAACACCCTGGTGCCACGTTCAGACCGAAGGGAACTACCTTGAAGGAGAATGCTTGATCTCCAGCTTGAAGCCCAGATAAGGCGAAAGTGTCTTGCAATAGGGATATGATAGTATGCGTCTGTAAGATCGATAGAGGTGGTGACGGCCCCACGGGGAAGTAAGGTCCGCACCTGCGAGATAGTCAGCATTTTGAACTTGTCGCAGTGAATGGCCAAGTTTAAGCGGGACAAGTCTAAGATTACCCTTCTTTTTAGTGAGCCTTTCTTTGGCACGCTGAATAAGCGACCTTGAAACTTTAATCTGTTGACTCTCGCTATTGCTCCTTTCTGAAGGAGGTCCTCCGCATACTCCGTCATTTCTTTTGATGGAAGTTGAAGGAATGGTCTGGATGGAGGAGGATCCGCAATCCAACTCCAACCCAGGCCTTTTGACACAATGCTCTGTGCCCACTTGCTGAATCCCCACCGTTGCCGGAAGAGAACAGCCTCCCTCCTACCTTCGAGCTCTCACTGTTGCTGGGTTGAGTGACCTCCGCGACCTCCACGGAAGTGTTTTCCCCTGTTTGAGAGACCTTCCTGATCCTCTCTGACGAAAGGATCCCCTAGCTCTTCCTCCCCTGCCAAACCGGTCATAGTGCTGAAAGGCTTGGCCCTCGAACACTTGGTTAAAGGCTGGGGAGACAGCATAGGAGGTGGAAGGCTGAGGCTGGGGGAAATCACATAAATGGGTTGTGACTGAGCTTCAGAAGTAGAGGGTGGGCTGATTGTACCATAGGTACAGCCGAAACAGCCTGGGTAAAGTGTTGCTGCTTCTTTTTGGTAAGGCTGGTAACGTTTGAGTTTCTTCTATGTCTTACCTTTTGTAGAATTGATCTTGGCGTCTCTTAGCTGTGAAGGACCCCAACGATCCTTAAGGCTCTGGTTGAGCCTTGTTGCTTCAGCTTGGACCTCCTTGACCATTGACTCAGGAAAGAGGTCTGCCCCCCAGATGTTGGAGGAAAGCAACTTATTCGGCTCATGACGAATAGTTGCTTCCTGGAGGACATGCTTCCGGCAGTTAACCCTAGCTGTAGCAAACTCAAACAGATCAGACTGGACGGTATGCGTCTGGGACTTAGTCAGGAGCTTGAAGAGCGGCTCTGAGTCAGGAGCTTAAAGAGCGGCTCTGAAGCATAAGAAAGAGCCGCTACTTCCGTCATTGCCATGGTATTCATGGACCTGGCAAGCCTAGACTTGGCCTCAAATTCAGCTTGAATGAGGCTGTCAGGAAGCCTAGGCAGCTTCTCGCCGAACTGATCCATAGCGCAGTCTGGTTTGAGCTTGCCAGCTGAGAAGGTGTTAGGTAAATCTTCCCACAGATCTCCAAGTGAAGGGAACAAGGAGATGTGGGGTCTGCTTCCCTTAATTGCGGTAACGATTCACCTTTCAGGGCAGCCGGAATGGTGACTGTCGCTATCTTGGTCAAGAAGGGAAGGGAGTTCCCTCCTCCATCGTAAAAATGGTGAAGGGACTCTTAAAGGCTTGTATTCTCGTGTTTGAACAATCCATCTCCTCTAAACACCTGAGCCATTCTCTTTGAGCCTGGTCACGGGAGTAGAGGGACTGTCTCCTTCGGCACCTTATCTTCTCTAGTCATGGCTGCGTCAGTAAGTCTGGCGTAGCCAATGAACGGCGGTTGGAGGCCCTACCGGGTAGAACTCGAAGTCCTCAATCCATTCGAGTGCCACATTCCGGGATAGAGATAAGGCCGTCCTGGAAAGGGGCGTATGACGCCACTCTCCAGGGGTTGTTCATAGAGAACGGAGGCAGAGAGTCATGAGGTGGGAGCTGAAGCAGTCCAGCACCGAATGCTGGAGGAGTAGCTAGAGGGCCTGGTTAAGTTTGGGATTATATTGTCCTGGGACGTAATTCTATCGGACAACCGGGAGAACATCTGCTCCATGCTGCTCCTCAGAGAGCCGACAAGTCTCCCATCTGTTGCAACAATCCAGCATTAGGGGTCCGAAAGCCGGAGCTGATGCGGAGGTGGAGGGATAACTCGGCACAGGTACCAAGGGGAGAGGAGAGACTGCAGGCTCCGCCGGAGTACGGGGCCTCTCCTTGGAAGACCTGCTCTTAGAGGACTTCGAACTTGAAGCAGAAGCTCTAGACTTCTCTGCTCCGGGGTTTGTAGCCGGAGAACTTACGAGATGTTGACGCCGACGAAGTCTTTTTGGACGACGACGACGTCTTTTTAAGGGTTTCTGTACCCTCTGGCCCTTCACCTTGGGTTTCACCGAAGCCACTGGGTGAAGCATAAAGGAGCTCAGCTCCTGTAAAGCCTTGGAAAGAAGCTGGAGAAGTAGCAGGGGAAGAAGATCCAGTGCGCCCAAGGGAAGCCCTTGGGTGCATCCAAACGTACCTACCTCGACCAACAGGTCGTCAACACCTACCATCGGTTCAACATTCAAATCCAGCGTCGCGACTTCCGATGAGATATCGTGGCCTGGTTCCTTCATTGAAGTGGCGATCTGTTGTTGGATCCGCCGCCATAGTCGGTGGCTGCTTCTGCCGGGTCGACGTAACCTGTCGAACTTGCCGCCGGGGGAACAGCAGGACAGCCATCCTCTTCTCCAGGATGTAGGGCTGTCCCTTGGCGGCGTTCTTCCCAAATCCGCCGACCCAAGCCCTCAGGGTTGCCAGAGCAGTCTCTCTACGGCAGCAGCCTTGAAGAGAGGGCGTTCATTATTTTAAGTTTTAAACAAATTGAAATTAACCTTAAACTAAGACTAGGCTTAACCTATAAAGTTTCAGGGATGTAATTCCCAACATATAAGGAGCTTAAGCTTAAAATAAATCATTAAAATTAAACTTAAGATCTAAAACAGTCATTAGAATTCACGTATGGAGTTGGAAATACTTACCCCGTCTAAGAACTGACCCACGAGATCATAACAAATAGTGCAGGTCTCGTGGAACCAGACCTGCAGATTCCCATGCGGAGTCGCGCACGGAGCGTGGGACCTGCAGACTTCAGTGTCCGCAGGGGTCTTAGGAGCATGGGCGTTAACATCCGGATGCTCACAGTTGGTGGTCTGTAAGTGGAAGGATACATGAGTACCATAAAAGACATCACTTACAGGCTAATTAGAACTCCGATGCATACCGGAGAGCGAAAAAATTTTGGGCATAACCCCTCCCCTACCGCCTGAATAGGCTATAAACCCGGAGTGATCTGGTGTGAAAACAGAGGTAAGGGAGGAACCCGGCTTAAGCTAGCTTAAATTAAACTTATGATAGCTTAAAATAAACTTATGATACACTTAAGCATAAATTAGCACTAAATTCCGGAATGGTCCGGATCGCGGAGGTGTTCGTCTCCCGTTATACCGAGGAGACGGGATGGTTAGTTAAAAAGACCAACTGTACGCCTGAGGTCCGCCCGCAAGCGGGGAACCAGCTCCCTTTCCTCGTGATTGACGGAGCTCCGGTAAGATAAAAAAGCACCGACAATCAAGGAAAGGGGCGAGAGGGCGAGACAGACTCGAGCAAACCATCGGGGGGCCCAACGGTAGGCGACAAAGGAGGGGGAAGGCCAATCCCCCTACCCCGTCACAACAAAGCACCGTGAAGCAGAGAGAACGGTCAAGTCCAGTCCTGGGTCTGTCCAGCCTCCCCTACTCCCTCCGCGTAGGGAGAGAGGGAGATAGGCCCGGGTGGAGCGAGCGAGGACGGACCTCCCTCCCCCCAGCTCTATGGGAGAGCAGGAGGAGGGCAGGGTGACTGGACGGGCGCCTGGCTGTATCGCGATCACGTGGTGACCACGAAGCGGTAACTCGATAAAACTCATGAAAACCATAGCCTAGGTTAATGCAACCAAAACTGATCAGCGAGATGCTATCGTAGATGCAACAAAAACTGATGAGAGGAAGCAACAAAACTGATGGGGGACATGATATAACCTAGCTACGCTAACGTGCCAGACGCCCTAGGCTAACCCAAAAATACATAAAATCACAAAACTTAAACTAAAATGAAAGTAGGGAAATAAAACAGTAGGAGAAAAAATCCAGGAGTGTACGACTAACCCGAGAGAAAGTCTACCACTCAAAGCTAGCCGGGGCCGATACTAAGAGCTGTGGCTAGGGTCTGGATAGAAACGAAAATGCCTACGCAAGGTAAAGGAAGACATGCATGCATGACATAAACCAATGCAGGCTGGATCCCTAACATAATATAGATAAACATAATAGAGCGTAAAGTAAAAGGGAAGTTTCTAGGTATGGAAGACCAAGAACGAACCCGCCACGAGGCGGAACAATGCCGCCATGCTTCCGGCCGCGAGCCAGCATTTATACCTAAAAAAACGGCAAATACTGACTCAAGGCAGGAAAAAACTAAGTAGGAACCTTACGAATACTTACTTAGCTGATGGTATGGCTGAACGCTCCATTACTAGACAAAATCCTCAAAAAAAACGGGGAAACACGAAATCACAGAGACAAAAAAAGTACGTCCGATAAGGCACGTGCTAACTGAAAGGATGGCCACCAGAGCGCAGCAGTCGGTAGCGTGGGGTGGAGTAGTAGTAGTTGCTGCCGTTCTGTGGGTCGGCTCCCCTCTTGTGTGGGGGTTTTGTCATAGGAGATTTCTATTGGTAAGAGGTTCGTGGTAGTGGTCTCACTCGCCCTAGTGTTCATACCGACGCCCTCTTGGAGGGTGAGCGAGTCAGTTATACTGACATTTTTCTTTATTTTGTTTATTCTCTGGTATTTGTTAGTTCATTTACCTTAGAAATAATGGATTAAAGGATATTTCGCGCAGCGAAACGAACTGAGCCCAGAATCGAAATTGTTGCAAAAGGAAGCTAAATGATTGAATGTTAAGGAAAGTAAGAGTTTTAGCTTACAATTGCATTTTTTGACCATTTTGGTCGAGTCAAAGTTGACCTTAGGTCTAAATTTTGTCACATCATTATTTATATGAAAATATTTCAAAACTGATAAAAGCTACAACCATGAGTTATTTTTGTTGTATTCTACATGAAATTGCACACATTTTCATGTCTAACACTGTATTTAACGCCTAATAGAAAATGGTGCAAAAATTACGACAAGGTTACTTAAGAAATTGTGATATTTTCAGCAGTTACCGTGCGCGGAGGGTAAGAAAAAAGTTTTTACAAAAATTCACCATAAATCGAAATATTGTGGCTAGAGACTTCCAATTTGTTGCAAATGAAGGTAAATGATGAACATTACTAGAATGTAAGAGTTGTAGCTTACAATTTGCATTTTACGACCATTTCGGTCTAGTCAAAGTTGACCGAAGGTTGAAAATTTGGCACTTATCGTGATTTATATGAAAAATATTTCAAAAATGATAAAAGCTACAACCATGGGTTATTTTTTGTTTGTATTTTACATGAAATTGTGCACATTTTCATACATAAAATTTTTTGTAATGGCTAATATAAACGGTGCAAAAAAATACGATAAAGTGACGAAAGAATTTCTGAGATTTTCGGCCAAGTTACTGCGGGGACGTAAGGAAAAAGTTTTTTTCAAAAATTCACCATAAATCTAAATATTGTGCTAGAGACTTCCAATTTGTTGCAAAATGAAGGTAAATGATTAAACATTTCTAGAATGTAATAGTTTTAGCTTACAATTGCGTTTTACGACCATTTCGGTTGAGTCAAAGTTGACCGAAGGTTAAAAATTTGGCACTTATCGTGATTTATGTGAAAATATTTCAAAACTGATAAAAGCTACAGCTGTGAGTTATTTTTTGTTGTATTTTACATGAAATTGTGCACATTTTCATATATAAAACTTTATGTAATTGCTAATATAAAACGGTGCAAACATTATGACAAAGTGACCAAAGAATTTCTGAGATTTTCGCCCAAGTTACCGTGCGCGGATGTAAAGAAAAAGTTTTTTTTTTCAAAAATTCACGATAAATCGAAATATTGTGGTAGAGACTTCCAATTGTTGCAAAATGAAGGTAAATGATTATATGTTACTAGAATGTAAGAGTTGTAGCTTACAATTGCATTTTACGACCATTTCGGTCAAGTCAGAGTTGACAGAAGGTTGAAAATTTGGCACTTATCGTGATTTATATGAAAATATTTCAAAAATGATGAAAGCTACAACCATGGGTTGTTTTTTGTTGTATTTTACATGAAATTGCGCACATTTTCATATGTAAAACTTTATGTAACGGCTAATATAAAATGGTGCAAAAATTACAACAAAGTGACGAAAGAATTTCTGAGATTTTCGGCAAAGTTACTGCGCAGACGTTAAGGAAAAAGTTTTTTCAAAAATTCACCATAAATCTAAATATTTGTGCCAGAGACTTCCAATTTGTTGCAAAATGAAGGTAAATGATTGAATATTACTAGAATGTAAGAGTTTTAGCTTACAATTGTGTTTTTCGACCATTTCGGTTGAGTCAAAGTTGACCGAAGGTTGAAATTTTGGCACATCGTTATTTATGTGAAAATATTTCAAAACTGATAAAAGCTACAACCATTGGTTGTTGTTTGTTGTATTCTACATGAAAATTGTGCACATTTTCATATGTATAAGACTATGTAACGGCTAAATACAAAACTGTGCAAAAAAGTGACGAAAAGAATTCTGAGATGCGTTGCTGATACTTTGTAGTGCGAGAAGAAAGCATTTGCGCATGTGCGCCTCCGGGGAACGTGTAAAAAAAACAAAACAGCGTGATCTGTGAACTCCCAGCATCCCAATCAAGGGCGCGTGATTTAAAATTTTTCTCAAACTAGGCCTATAACTATTTTCCCGCGAACATTAAAAAAACTTTTTGTAGTCGACGTATAATACGTCCAGTTGGCATTTAAGGGTTAAAAGAGTCCCTGACATTGGTGCACAGGAAGAACATTACGTGCATTGTGTAACAGGGAGAGTTTCTCTATCTGGAATAGGGGCACCTTGAGCTACCATAGTTGCCTCGGATCTGTTTTTATTCTCTCCACATCAATTTGGATGCAGCTTTTGACTTGGGTCCTCATACAGCAACATTAAGAGAGAGAACAGAACAAGCATTCCCAGGTATGAATAATATCAGTGTGATCAAGAAATCAATAGCTGCTGGTTGAACAATCAAAATATTTGCCTTGAAATACCAACAGCTTAGTCTTCACACTATCCCACCAATTAGCAAGGCTGCAGCAACGTAACAATTGAAGCTAAAATATGGCTTACAAATAACTCTCCCCCCGTCAATTAGGAGAGGAGAGATTTTATTCTCAGTCAGTCAGTAGCCAGCAAGCATCTTGCCCCCTGCCTACCACCTTTATATAGGGAACCAAATTCACAATTACAGATTTGTTATCCTTTTGTTTGGTGTGATCATGTAGTAGTGCCTGAGTAGAATGTGGCTTAGAAATGCTGAAATTACTTAAAACAAGGAGTAAAAAACCTATTGATTACCCTCACCTTATTTACTGGCTCAAAAAACTTCCCTGCGAACATTTAAGTTACTTTGCAACTGAAATGTAATATATATGATTTTTTTATTGAAAGAATTCCAGTCAGTTAATGTTTAGATCTTCATTCATGAAAGACTGGCAACTATAGAAATTACTGGTAGAAAGAAAGATTGAAAAAACTTCATATATTTGAATGTAATTGATGCAGCAACTACTTGTTTGAGAGAGGGCCTTCTTCTTCTTCTTCTTCTTCTTCTCTTCTTCTTCTTCTTCTTCTTCTTCTTCTTCTTCTCTTCTAAGGAGCCTCCATAATGAGGCTGTAATATTGACAATTAAAAGCCATTGTAGTGTAAAAATATATTTTTTTGTACAAGGTTAAAAATACTGGAGGGATACAGAGCAGTACAAAAATGTATTTTTAACACTACTGTGGCTTTTAATTGTAATTATTTTTGATTATTATTATTGTTTTTGTGTGTGTGTGTGTGTGTGTGTGTGTGTGTGTGTGGTGTGTGTGTGTGTGTGTGTGTGTGTGTGTCTATCACAGTCCTCCAATTTGACTGGCTGGTATTTAGTGTGGGGTTCCGGGTTGCATCCTGTCTCTTTAGGAGTCCATCACTCTTCTTACTATATGTGCCGTTTCTAGAATCACACACTTCTGCATGAGTCCTGGAGCTACTTCACCCTCTAGTTTTTCCAGATTCCTTTTCACAGGGATCTGGGATTGTGCCTGGGTGTTCCTATGATTATGGGTACAGTTTACACTGGCATATCCCATACCCTTCTTATTTCTATTTTTAGGTCTTGATACTTATCCATTTTTTCCCTTTCTTTCTTTTCAACTCTGGTGTCCCATGGTATTGCGACATCAATGAGTGAATACTTTCTTCTTGATTTTGTCAATCAACGTCACGTCTGGTCTATTTGCACATATCACCCTATCTGTTCTGATACCGTAGTCCAGAGGATCTTTGCCTGATCGTTTTCTATCACTCCTTCAGGTTGTTCCTCGTACCACTTATTACTGCAAGGTAGCTGGTGTTTCTTGCACAGGCTCCAGTGGAGGGCTTTTGCACTGAAATCATGCCTCTTTTTGTACTGGTTCTGTGCAAGTGCCAGACATTTGTTTGCTATGTGGTTTATGGTCTCATTTTTCGTATTGCAACTTCCTACATATGGGAGAGATGTTATTTCCATCTATCGTTCTTTGAAGTTATCTGGTTCTTAGGGCCTGATCTTGTGCCACTGCTATCCTTCCTTCAGTTTCCTTCTTGAGCTCTCCCCTCTGTAACCAATTATTTATAATTATTATTATTATTATTATTATTATTATTATTATTTATTATTATATTGGATTAAGGAGACCCTCTTTCAACAAGTCTTATTGAAAGATATTGCTGCATCAGCTGCATTCAACTTGTAAATAGTCTTCTCTATTTTTCTAATAATAGCTTTCTCTCTGCTATTACAACTGGCGAGTATTGCGCCGATATTACTCATCAGAAAGCAGTCAATTCCAGGGATAATTGTCACAAATTTATTTATTTGTTACAGTAAATGAACAAATAGGTCAAAATATAAGTAATATATTGGCCAACGTTTCTCTCGGTATCTCACCGAGTATGATCACGGCAGTGGATCGGAGCAGACTGTTGTTGCTGTCAGGATCTACTCAATATATAGCGGCAGGTCAGCAGGGGTTCAAACCGCTAGCTGCGTTTTCATTGGCCGGTGGTCGCAATGCGCTCCCCCGCCATTGTTGAACGAAGTTTTCTTCAAGACGCTTCTCGTCGTTGAAGGTTGCGAAGTTGCAGCCTAGCAGACCGTCGAGGCTGGGGCAAGGCTTCCCTGGGCGTTGTGTCACGACGGGTCGCGATGTCATTGGCTGCTGGGCTGCTCGTCTCATCTGGTATTCTTAGATCGGGGGTGTCGCTCGGTCTGGTATTACTTGTATTTATACAATAGGTTTTCCTTAAGTGGTGGGGAGGGAGAAGAGCACTTCCTGCGTCGTATTCAATGAGGGCTTCTCTTGCTGTATGAGGAGTGCCTCGAGGAGTCGCAAGCGTCGCTGGTCAGGAGCCCGCCCTATTATCTTTATATTCTTGATAATACCGTCGCGGGAGATAGCTTCCTGGTGTGCTGTCATGATATGGTTTTTTTAATCGCTCCTTCTTGTACGTGGCAGGATATCCTCTTGGACAGTCTCATAGAAGTCATACCAACGTAAGAGCCGGGACATCCACGGACGGGGCATAAGAATTGGTAGACTACATTCGACTGTTTCAAGAGGTCTCTTGCTGGGGGGGTCGGGTTGTTTCTTCATAATAAGGTCCCGGGTACGTCGATTTTGGTAATAAATTACAAGTTCAAGTTCTTTGTCGGCTTCGGTTGGGGTGGGTCACATTCTCTTTGATTATTTTCTTCAAAGCATCTTCGTCCTCACGGTGACGTGCATGCAATTCTTGCTTTGTAAATAACAGCTTGATCTTCTATGGGGTGGGGCTGCGGTCTCTCACTCTCGCCGTACCACCGATCCAGCGCTGTTCGGGACTTCTTTATCAACAAGTCGATTCGGATACCCGTTATTAACGAGCATCTGAGTGACTCGGTCGAGTTCTTTGTGAGTGTCCTGCCAGGAAGAACAGTGAGTAAGGGCCCTCCGAATGTAGGCCTGACTGTGGTGTTCTTGAACCGCGCAGGGCACTCGCTGTCGCCATTCAGACAAAGCCCTAGGTTTGTTTGCTTTGTATCAACGGAGGTTGTTAGGCATCGTCGGTCTTGGAGACGAGGACGTCGAGAAATGGGGAGCTGGCCTTCGTTGCTGAATTCGACGGTATAATTCAGCGAACTGCAATGCTGGAACATGCGACCGGACAGCTTCAACCTCTTCCTCATCCTCGGCTTGTACAAGATATCGTCGATGTACCTCGCGTATTTTCGGGGTTTTCTGATATTAGAGAAAACTCTCTCTTCCACAGTGCCCATATAAAAGTTGGCAAATAGGACACCAAGAGGGGAGCCCATCGCGACTCCGTCCTTTTGTCGAACATCTGGCCTTTATGGGTGGAGAATGGGGCCTTCTTCGTACATATCTCGAGGAGTGGTCCGCAGGGAAACTACTTCTGGGATATTCAGCTGGGGTGTAGAGGGGTCCCTGTAGATGCGGTCCATAATGATATTGATGGTCGCGTCAACGGGAACGTTTCGTGAAAAGGATTCTACGTCCAAGGAGGCGATAGTGCCTGTTCCTGGGGAGTCTCGGATTTCTTCGAGGAATTCCGTTGAAGAGCGAAGGCTATATCGGCTTGGCACGTAGGGCGTCAAAATTTGGTTAAGGCGCTTGGCCAGTCCATACGTGGGGGCGGGTGTCTGGCTGATGATGGGGCGGAGAGGGTTCCCATTTACGGCAACGTAAAAACACACAAAAATGGGAAACCCTCTCCGCCCCATCATCAGCCAGACACCCGCCCCACGTATGGATGGCCAAGCGCCTTAACCAAATTTTGACGCCCTACGTGCCAAGCCGATATAGCTTTCCTTCGCTCTTCAACGGAATTCCTCGAAGAAATCCGAGACTCCCCAGGAACAGGCACTATCGCCTCCTTGGACGTAGAATCCCTTTTCACGAACGTTCCCGTTGACGAGACCATCAATATCATTATGGACACCGCATCTACAGGGACCCCTCTACACCCAGCTGAATATCCCAGAAGTATCCCTGCGGACACTCCTCGAGATATGTACGAAGAAGGCCCCATTCTCCACCCATAAAGGCCAGATGTTCCACGACAAAAGGACGGAGTCGCGATGGGCTCCCCTCTTGGTGTCCTATTTGCCAACTTTTATATGGGCACTGTGGAAGAGAGAGTTTTCTCTATATCAGAAAACCCCGAAAATACGCGAGGTACATCGACGATATCTTTGTACAAGCCGAGGATGAGGAAGAGGTTGAAGCTGTCCGGCGCATGTTCCAGCATTGCAGTTCGCTGAATTATACCGTCGAATTCAGCAACGAAGGCCAGCTCCCCTTTCTCGACGTCCTCGTCTCCAAGACCGACGATGGCCTAAAAACCTCCGTGTATACAAAAGCAAACAAACCTAGGGCTTTGTCTGAATGGCGACAGCGAGTGCCCTGCGCGGTTCAAGAACACCACAGTCAGGGCCTACATTCGGAGGGCCCTTACTCACTGTTCTTCCTGGCAGGACACTCACAAAGAACTCGACCGAGTCACTCAGATGCTTGTTAATAACGGGTATCCGAATCGACTTGTTGATAAAGAAGTCCGAACAGCGCTGGATCGGTGGGTACGGCGAGAGTGAGAGACCGCAGCCCCACCCCCATGAGAAGATCAAGCTGTATTACAAAGCAAGAATGCAATGCACGTCACCGTGAGGACGAAGATGCTTTTGAAGAAAATAATCAAAGAGAATGTGACCCCCACCGAAGCCGACAAAGAACTTGAACTTGTAATTTATTACCAAAATCGACGTACCCGGGACCTTATTATGAAGAACAACCCGACCCCCCCAGCAAGAGACCTCTGAAACAGTCGAATGTAGTCTACCATTCTTATGCCCCGTCCGTGGATGTCCCGGCTCTTACGTGGTTAGACTTCTATGAGACTGTCCAAGAGGATATCCCTGCCACGTACAAGAAGGAGCGATTAAAAAACCATATCATGACAGCACACCAGGAAGCTATCTCCCGCGACGGTATTATCAAGAATATAAAGATAATAGGGCGGGCTCCTGACCAGCGACGCTTGCGACTCCTCGAGGCACTCCTCATACAGCAAGAGAAGCCCTCATTGAATACGACGCAGGAAGTGCTCTTCCTCCCCACCAACTTAAGAAAGAAACCTATGTGTATAAATACAAGTAATACCAGAACGAGCGACACCCCCGATCTAAGAATACCAGATGAGACGAGCAGCCCAGCAGCCAATGACATCGCGACCCGTCGTGACACAACGCCCAGGGAAGCCTTGCCCAGCCTCGACGGTCTGCTAGCTGCAACTTCGCAACCTTCAACGACGAGAAGCGTCTTGAAGAAAACTTCGTTCAACCAATGGCGGGAGCGCATTGCGCCACCGGCCAATGAAAACGCAGCTAGCGGTTTGAACCCCTGCTGACCTGCCGCTATATATTTGAGTAGATCCTGACAGCAACAACAGTCTGCTCCGATCCACTGCCGTGATCATACTCGGATGATACCGAGAGAAACGTTGGCCAATATATTACTTATATTTTGACCTATTGTTCATTTACTGTAACAAATAATAAATTTGTGACAATTATCCCTGGAATTGACTGCTCCTGATGAGTAATATCGGCGCAATACTCGCCAGTTGTAATAGCAGAGAGAAAGCTATTATTAGAAAAATAGAGAAGACTATTTACAAGTTGAATGCAGCTGATGCAGCAATATCTTTCAATAAGACTTATTATTATTATTATTATTATTATTATTATTATTATTATTATTATTATTATTATTATTATTATGATTATTATTATTATTTTATTATTATTTTATTATTATTTTATTATTATTATTATTATTATTATTATTATTATTATTATTATTATTATTATTATAGGTAGGAGACCCTCTTTCAAACAAGTCTTGTTGAAGTTATTGCTGCTTCAGCAGCATTAATCTTGTAGAGTCTTCTTTATTTTTCTAATAGAAGCCTTTTCGTTGTTACTTACACTGGTAAGTAAAGTACATATGGTAGGCATTGTAAATGTAGGGACAAATTTCAGTATATTTCTTTTTCATATTAACCCTTTAACGCCGATTGGATGTATCAAACGTCATATAAATTGTTGGGTGCCGATTGGACGTATGGTACGTCGATATAAAGTTTTTTAAAAATTTGCGGAAAAATAGTTATAGGCCTACTAGGCGAAAACTTTTGAATCACGCGCCTTGGGGGATGCTGGGAACTCACGGATCAAGGCGTTGTTTTGTTAACAATTGTCACCCAGGTGTGCAAGCACGAATTTCTTTCTTCTCGCACTAAAAAGTATCAGCGACACATCTCAGAAATTATTTTGTCATTTTGACATAATTTTTGCACCATTTTATATTAGCCGTTACATGGAGTAATATATATGAAAATGTGCGCAATTTTATTTAGAATACAACAAAAAACAACTCATGGTTGTAGCTGTTATCAGTTTTTAAATATTATCATATAACTTTGACTCTACCGAAATGGTCGGAAAACACAATTGTAAGCTAAAACTCTTATATACTAGTAATATTCAATCATTTACCTTCATTTTGCAACAAATTGGAAGTCTTTAGCACAATATTTGGATTTATGGTGAATTTATGAAAAAAACTTTTTCCTTACGTCCGCGCGGTAACTTCTGAAAAAAATCATACAGTTTTTTGTGCGATTGTCGTAATATTTGCACCATTTTAAATTGGCCATTACATAAAGTTTTATATATGGAAAAGTGCACCATTTAATGTAGAATACAACTAAAAACAACCCATGGTTGTAGCTTTTATCAGTTTTGAAATATTTTCATATAAATAACGATAAGTGCCAAAATATCAATCTTTGGTCAACTTTGACTCGACTGAAATGGTAAAAAAACGCAATTGTAAGCTAAAACTCTTACATTCTAGTAATATTCAATCATTTACCTTTCTTTTGCAACAAATTGGAAGTCTCTAGCACAATATTTCGATTTATGGTGAATTTCTGAAAAAAAAAAAATTTTCCTTACGTCTGCGCGGTAACTCTTTAAAAAAAAATCAGAAATTTTTTCGTCCGATTGTCATAATGTTTGCACCATTTTAAATTAGCCATCACATAAAGTTTTATATATGAAAATGTGCACAATTTCATGTAGAATGCAGCTAAAAACAAACCCATGTTGAAGCTTTTATCAGTTTTGAAATATTTTCATATAAGTAACAATAAGTGCCAAAATTTCAACCTTCGGTCAACTTTGACTCGACTGAAATAGTCGAAAAACGCAATTGTAAGCTAAAATATTACTTTCTAGTAATATTCAATCATTTACATTTATTTTGCAACAAATTGGAAGTCTCTAGCACAATATTTTGATTTATGGTGAATTTATGAAATAGTCAACTTTTTTCTTACCTCTGTGCGGTAACTTCCGAAAAAATCATAAATTTTTTTGTCCAATTGTCATAATGTTTGCACCATTTTAAATTAGCCGTTACATAAAGTTTTATATATGAAAATGTGCGCAATTTCATGTAGAATACAACTAAAAACAACCTATGGTTGTAGCTTTTATCATTTTTGAAATATTTTCATATAAATAACTATAAATAGAAAAAAATTCGTCCTTCGGTCAATTTTAACTCGACCGAAATGGTCGGAAACTGCAATTGTAAGCTACAACACTTAAAGTGTTGTAATATTCAATCAATTACCTTCATTTTGCAACAAATGGGAAGTCTCTAGCACAATATTTTGAATTATGGTGAATTTTTGTTGAAAAAAAAAAACTGCTTTTTCTTGTGTCTTGCGTATTACGAATTCATGCATCATTTTGTGATATTTTCTCTGTGTTGCGTTGATCGTTTTACAATGTGTTATATACCAAATGATCGCAATTTAGTGTACAATATATCACAAAAATTAACTCGTTAGCTTTAACCGTTTTGCTCACAGCGCTATTTGTATACAATTATATATGAAATTTTTTTTTCGCGCTGTCATAAGGGATTTTGACGTAGGAAAAATCTATTTCTGGGTGATTGGCTCGTGTCGCCCTTTGAAATATCCTTAAGATCATTATTTCTAGGCAAAATTAATCTAAATTACCAAGACAAAATTAGAAATGTCAGTAAAACTGACTCGCTCACTCTATAAAAGAAGTGTCGGTATGTGAATATAGGCGAGTGGGATCACTACCACGAGTCATTCACCATTTAGACCTTCCAACATAAAATCCCCACCAGAGAGAGCTGATACTAAAGGGTGATGCGGCCGCTACTACTACTACTACTGACGCCACGGACAGCAGCGTCCCTAGCGGTCATCCTTATCTATGAACATCTTGTCCTGCAGGGTGGGTAAAAGAAAACAGGGTGGGTTTCATAGGCGACACGAGCCAATCACCCAGAAATAGATTTTTTGTTTCCTACGTCAAAATCCCTTTTCTGGGCTCAGCTCGTGTCGGCCTATGAAATAGTACCAGAGAAACAGACAAGATGGGAATAAGGACAAATGGCAACCAGTAGTAAAAAGAAATATATAATATAAGTGAATCAGGGACATTACAGTATACAAACAAAGTACTTAAAGCTAACTTATCTTAAACAATGGTATGATAAAGAAAGCAATTAATATAAAGTACTTAAAATTAACTTATATTAAACATAGTAACATATAATAATGTAATGGCAAAACAATAGAATGATTCCGTACTTAAACAAGATATTTACAAAATATACAAACACATTGGTGTTCTACCCTAGCATAAAAATAAGGGTAAAACACTGAAGTACATTATATGTACATAACGTGGATGTCTCTAGCAAAAAAATAAGGACAATCCACCAATATGATTCTAGCGGCTAAGGCTAGAGTATTCCGAGTAGCATGGCAATAGGGTGAGGCATGTTGGACGAGGTAGGTAGAATTGAGACCTGGATCTATACTACAACTACTATAACAGTATCAGGAGAAAACAATGTTTCCTGCTGCTACTGCAGAAATTTTAATAAAGATTCCAAGGACTTTTAGGTAATGACGTTTAAAGACTGTCGGTGATTTCCATCCAGTATACTTTTTAAGATCCTCAAAGTTTCATATGTTGGAAGTAATTAATTGAGGTGGCTACTCCTCTGATGTCATGTGCTTTTGGAAATGAATCAGGATTGGCTTGTTTAATGAAGTAAAAGGATCTGTTGTCTGATTCCTTTTACTTATAAAGTACCACCTTTTTCTCTCATAAAGAGAAGACCTGAGGATCTTGAGGATGTACGAGATAGAAAGGCTCTTAAAGTTGATACTGGGTCAGAGAGAAGATCTTGCGGAAGTGGGATGACTTTCCAAGGAGCCCACCTTGCAAGGGGATCCTCATTTTTAGCCAAAAAGCTACGATCCGTGCAAGTAGAACTTCTCCTGAGGGGAGGAATTCCACATGACCCGCATCTCTGGATAGAGCCGACAGTTCTGAAATTCTAGCTCCTGAAGCTAGGCTTAATAAGAATAACGTCTTTCTGGGCAATTTTTTTTTTTGAAGCATTATGAATGTACAGACGAGTTGTCAGTATCTGAAGCTAGTTTTGAGGACATCATTTAGAACCATGAGACTGAGTAGGCCTTTGAGAAGGTCTAAGTCTAGCACAGGCTTTATGGAATAGATGTAAAGTTAAGATTCTGTTAGGTCTATCTGGAAACCCACAACTGAAAGATTTTCTTCAAAGCTGATTTATGAGTATGTAATAGTGCTAGCTGCTAAGCCTTTTTCAAACAAGGACCTGAAAAAGGATATAGCTAAGTTAACTGTCATGGTTGTAGTGTTTGATTCTTTCAGGAAGGGATGCTAATTTTTTTAACATCTGAGTCATATTGTCTAATAGTTGACTCTCTTTTATCTGATTCTAGGAAGAGGATGTTTTGTGGATCAATGTTAGCATCTTTGTTAGCCGCAAACTTCATGAAGTTCCATAAAGTTAGGGTCTGAAGAATTCCTGAGGAAGCGAACACAGTCCTCATTTGTACTGATTGCGACAGCTTGGGATTGGGAATCCATTGAGGTCGGAGACCCAATTCCAGAAGCAGGGAATACCAGTTGCTTTTTGGCCAGTCTGGAGCAATCAGAGCTACTAGTCCCTTGAAAGTCCTCAGCTTGCTCAAGACTTTCAAAAGAAGATTCACTGAGGAAAAACATAATTTTCCTCCACTGATTCCAATCTAACGACAGGGCGTCCGTGGCATAAGCCAGAGGGTCCATGGTTGGGGCCACATAGCAAGGGAGCTTGTGGTTCGCTTGTGAAGCGAAGAGATCTACTTGGAGACCTGGGACTCTCCGGCATATCCACTGGAATGACCCGTCGTCCAGGGACCATTCTGATTCCAGAGGGACTGACCGGGACAAAGCGTCTGCTATCACATTTCTTACCCCCAGCCAGGTGAGTGGCGGACAGATTGCCATCTGTGTTTGTCTGCTAGCGCAAAGATAGCTATCATGACATGATTTACGTGTTTGGATTTGGACCCTCCTCTGTTGATGCAATGTACTACCACTGCACTGTCCAAAACTATCTTAGATGAGACTTCTTCGGGGGAAGGAGTTCTCTTCAGGGTAAGAAATATCTGCCATTGCTTCCAGGACGTTTATGTGAAGCTGGCGGAACTGAACTGACCCAAGTCCCCTGAACTTACTTTGAATTGAGAATATCCCCCCCAATCCGAACAGGGAGGCATCCGTGTGAATGGTTAACACTGGAAGGGAATATTGAAGGGGTACTAATTTGGCAAGGTTTCTTTACTTTTGTCCCATGAACGTAGTTGAATTGCGAAGGATCTGTGGAATTATTGACAACTTGTCCTCGAGATTTTGGGCGTTTGCTCTCGATCGCCAAACTCGATTTATATCTTTCAGCCTTGCTTTCAGGAGGATGTCTGTCTCTGTCACTGAGGCAAACTGAAAGGAACCTAGGATTCTTTCCTGGTTTCCTCCTTGATGTTTGTTTGCATTTGAGAAATTGTTTCACAGACTTTGGCTATTTCTTTCCTTTTGACGCCACCAGAATTGACAGATTGTGGAAGACAAATCCATTGGATTCCTAGCCGACTGAAACTAGACTCTGGAGTAAGTCTGGATTTCGTTTTGTTTATCTGGAACCCCAGATGTTCCAGAAATTGAACTACCTTTTTTGTGGCTTTGAGACATTCCCTCGACCGTTGGTGCCCAGATCAACCAATCGTCGAGGTATGCTGCTACCATTATCCCTTGAGTTTCTCACTGTTGAACTACCACTTCTGCTATTTTCGTGAATACCCTGGGGGCTACATTCAGACCGAAGGGCATCACTTTGAATGAGAACGTCTGATTTCCTAGTTTGAAGCCTAGGAATGGACGGAAGTGCCTGGCTATAGGGATATGATAGTATGCGTCTGTAAGATCGATGGAGGATGTGACGGCCCACGGGGAAGTAAGGTCCGTACCTGCGAGATGGTGAGCATTTTGAACTTGTCGCAACGAATGAAAGAGTTTAGCTTTGACAAGTCTAAGATTACCCTTCTTTTTGTTGAGCCTTTCTTTGGCACGCTGAATAAGCGACCTTGAAATTTTAGATGCTTGACTCTCGTAATAGCTCCTTTCTGAAGGAGTTCCTCCGCATAATCTGTCAATTCCTTTGATGGTTCCTGAAAGAATGATTTGATTGGAGGGGGATCTTTGATCCAACTCCAACCCAATCCTTTGGACACGATGCTCTGTGCCCATTTGCTGAACCCCACCTGTGACGGAAGAGGAACAGCCTCCCTCCTACCTGGGGAGCCTCACTGTTGTTGGGCGGGTTGACCTCCGCGCCCTCTTCTGAATTGTCTACCTCTTGCAGCTCTCCCCTGTGCCACGCTGGCGAAAGTGGCCCCTCGCCCTGCTACCCCTAGAGAACCTATAAAGGGCTGGGTAGCCTGGCTTTCGTACATAGAGTTGAAGGCCGGCGAGACTGCGTAGGAGGTTGACGGTTGAGACTGAGGAGACAACAGGAGGATGGGTTGAGTCTGTTTTGAAGTAGACGGGCTGTCCCTGTTGAGTAACTGGGACGGCCTGAACAAACTGCTGTTTGCTGCTGTTGCTTCTGGTAAGGCTGGAACCTTCTTCCTGTCTTCTTAAGCTTCTTACCAGCAGCAGGGCGGTCCTCTTGTTTCCTCTTGGAAGAGATGCCCCACCTAGCCCTAAGGCTCTGGGTTGAGCCTAGCAGCCTCATGGTGCACCTCGTTCACAGAGGACTCTGGGAAGGGGTCCGCACCCACATGCTTGAAGCCATCCAGGAGTCTATTAGGCTCATGCCTGATAGTGGCCTCCTGCAAGACGTGCTTTCGACAGTTCCTCCTAGCTTGGAAGAAGTCGAAAGCATCAGCTTGTACTGTCTGGAGCTGAGATTTGGCCAGAATCTTGAATAAAGGTTCTGTGCCATAAGACAGGGCAGCCATTTCTGTGATGATTAGGGAGTTAAGGGACCTCCCAAACTCTAGTTCGAGCATCGAACTCAGCCTGAATCAGGGTATCAGGCAGTCTTGGAAGCTTCTCGCCAAACTGGTCCATTGCGCAGTCTGGCTTAAGCTTACCAATCGAGAACGTGGCAGGCAAGTTCTCCCACAATTCTCCAAAGGCTGGGAAGAGCGGAGAAGTAGACTCCGCTTCCCTCAGCTGTGGCATGGGCTCATCCTTGAGGACTGCCTGAAGAGTCGCTTCCACTATTTTGGTAGCGAACGGAAGAGAAGCCTCCTCCTCCGTTGCGAAAATAGTGAAAGGTACTCTTGAAAGCTTGGAGCTTAGTGTTAGTACGCTCCCAATCCTCTAGGCAGTGAACCCATTCCCGCTGTGTGTGCTCCCTACTATACAGCACGTTCTCTCGGGAAATCTTGTCCTCTCTAGTGAGCAGCCACGGTCAGCCTAGCATACCCAATGAAAGGCTGAGTCAGTCCAGGAGGATAGAACTCGAAGTCCTCAATTCTTCAAGTTCTACACTCCGGGATAGAGATCATGCCGTCCTTGAATGGAGCATAAGCGGCCACTCTCCATGGGTTATCCATGGAGAAGGCTGGTAGGGATTCGTAGGGAGGTAACTGCAGAATGACAGTACCTGCTACGGGGGAGCTTGGCTGAGGAACCTGAGAAAGTCCAGCAAAATGGTCCTCTTGCTCTCTAACTCTGTTAGAGAGATCCTGAATGGATTGGCCAGACTGATTGATGGTGTTTGACCAGCTGCGCAAAACATCTGTTCAAAACCTAGACCCGAGGGCGGACATCCTCGAGCCAACCTCTCTCCCACTTGCTGCATCACCACTGCCGAAAAGGTGGTGGGATCAAAGGAGCTTGGTCCCGCCACCCCAACATGAGTTACCGGAGTGGATGCGGTGGATGCCGGAGAAGGCGTTGGCTCGGCTGGAGCGCGAGCCTTCTCCTTAGAAGCCTTGCTTCTAGAGCTCTTAGAGTAAGAAGAGCTCGGCTTTGCCTTCACCGCGTCAGCGTAGGAAGTCGTAGACTTCTTAGCTGAAGAAGACGACGACTTCTTAGAAGTCGTCTTATGGAGGGTCTTCTGTTCTCTCTGTCCCTTCACCTTCGGGGGTACAGAAAGAGCGGGAGAGCGGGCAGGGATCTCAGATCCCGTAAAGCCTTGGAAAGAAGCAGTAGAAGGACAGGAGAAGAAGATCCAGGAGCGCCCAAGGAAAGACCTTGGGCGACAGACACACCTACCTCAACCAACAAATCCTCTGCCCCTAACCGCCATAGGCTCGATGTTCAGGTCCAGGTTAGCCACATCTGGACCGCTCCTGCGTGGAGACGGACCCGAACGCCTGCTGCACCTCCTGCTGTATCGAAGCTATGAGAGGGCTGCCGAGATGGTGTCACATAGCCGTCGACTTGCCACCGGGGAAGATCTGAACGGCCAGCTTCTTGTCGAGAATGTACGGCTGGCCCTTGGCGCGTTCTTCCCGAAGACCGCCCACCCAAGCCTTCAGGGTTGCCAAGGCGACTTCCTTCACGGCGGCAGCCTGAAAGAGAATGCGAAATGAAGCTTCTAGCGGCGGAGACAGGGTTGTACAAAGCTTAAAACTAAGTGTTATTAGTGATACGACCAAGAAGTTCTAAGAGTAGACTTACCCCCACCCAACAGCTGACTAACAAGGTCGTAGCAGATGGTGCAAGCTTCTGGGTGCCAGACGATCAGACCATTGTGGGTGGTGCACCGGGGCGTGAGTCCTACACTCCTCATGGGCGCAGGGGTCGTAGAGTGTCGCGTTGCAACCCAGACCTGACAGTTGGTAGCCTGTAAGTGGAGAGATACATAAGTATTAGGTGCACACTTACAGCCTAACAATTGCTCCGCTGCATGCCGGAGCGTGAAAGTTAGATTAAACCAGAGCCCCGCCATAATACGTGTGGTAACTAGGCGGTTTGGAGTTGTCTAAGGCTACGCCGGAGACAGGAGAAAGATTCCACCAGGAGTGAGGAGCCATGAAACCACGACGGAGAACGACGGAGATGGTACACATAAATAAATTAAAACTAAAATTCACCGTAATATTAGGGTAGTCCTTATATATATATATCGAAGTATAAATTTTTTCCGTCTACTAGAAGAGTTGCCCGGTAAGGACGAGCTCTCCTCCGGTAGCGGAAAAAAGGATATAGTAGGCAAGCAACAGACCACTAGTAATGTCCACCGCCCCCCGCTGGCGGAGCCAGACGAACCATAACCAAAGGGGCCCCCGGCTTCATCGAGGCTCCATTCATTACAGTAGGGGAAGGGTGGGACTGAGCAATAGGTGGGGGGGGTCCCGGCGTAACACGGCGGGAGAGAGAGAGAGAGGGGGGGTGGCCTACCCTCCCCGTCCCTACAGCTACCCGCTCGGTGACCCGTACCCGAGACAAGTGGTCGCCCTGTACCCCAGCTGGGAGGAGCTCCTGGCCTCCTCAGAGAGAGAGGGAGGAAGGCTGACTGTGGTTGTCATGGCAACCAAGGAGTCCCCCAGACCCCTCCCTATACCTGGTAGGGAGGGAAGGGGAAGGGTGAAGGTGCTATGGGACACGTGATCGCAGGTGGCCTAAGCCGCGATAGCAACACAACCATGAGGGGCCACGTGAACCAGACTGTACCAACACATGGTACATGCACCTAGGCTAGCCTAACACCCTAATAACACTGATAATACATCGTAAAAGGGGGAAAAGACACTTTTAGTAAAAGAGAAAGAAGCCCAGGAGGAGGCAAGCTGTTCCGAAGAACAGTTGACTACTCGGAGCCAGCGGTAGCCGATGAAAGAGCAAGAGCCGGGCATGCTGGCCAGAAACACGGTATAGCCCTAAATACCAAACTAAGAGAAATGGTAAAAGGGTGCTGTCCTAGCTATAAAAACGATGTATAAACGATGAACGTAAAATAGTAAGCCCATAAGTATAAGATGTCCCAGTATGGGAGACCGGAAATCTTAACACGAGGCGGCATGCAGCCGCCACGAGTCAACCGGGAGACCGTATATGACCTATTAAGAAGGAAAATACTGTCCCTGGAAGACTAAAAAACAGTAAGATACTACTTATGAGGCACTTAACTTACCGATGCGATAGCTGCACGTTCCATCGTATGACGAGGTAAAATTACGAAAAACACAACACAAGAGGAAAAAGCACTCAAGCGCTGCAAACCTAATGATTAAGGATGACCGCTAGGGGCGCTGCTGTCCGTGGCGTCAGTAGTAGTAGTAGTAGCGGCCGCATCACCCTTTAGTATCAGCTCTCTCTGGTGGGGATTTTTATGTTGGAAGGTCTAAATGGTGAATGACTCGTGGTAAGTGATCCCACTCGCCTATATTCACATACCGACACTTCTTCTTTTATAGAGTGAGCGAGTCAGTTTTTACTGACATTTTCTTAATTTTGTTTTTCTCTGGTAATTTTAGATTAATTTTGCCTAGAAATAATGATCTTAAGGATATTTCATAGGCCGACACAAGCTGAGCCCAGAAATATCCCAATATTTATATATGATAATGATTTTTTTTCCATTTCTGATGGTTTCATACTAAACTTCAGGCAATGACAAAAAAAGACTTTCGAAGAATGTTCCGTCCTCCACTTCACGTGTGAACGCAGCGTTGACGGTCTATGCCTTAATGGGTTCAGCGAATGCCCAGACAGGTATAAAAGATCGGTGGTAGATGCCTTCGTCCGCCGCGCCCTTACACACTGTTCCACATGAGAGAAACCACCTGGGAGATCGAAAGGTCTACACAAGTTCTCATTAATAATAACTTTTCAAACCGTATGGTCCGAACGCCAAACGAGGGACTCCATAAATAAATGGCACCAAGAAAGAACGACCGAAACTAACGACCAACAAAGTGGAGCTATAAAAATATTTTATAAAAATCATATGCACCACAAATATTTGGAAGATGAAAAGGCTATAAGGAAAATAATCAGTGAAAATGTCTCCCCCACTACAGAAAGTGATAAAATTAGCCTCATAATTTATTACAAAAATATGAAAACCAGCCAGCTGCTTCTTAGAAACAACCCGGCCGCCCCAGAAACGTCTTTGAAGAGAGGGAGTGTCATCTACGAATTCACATGCTCGGTGGATGGATGCCACCATTCTTATATATCGGGATGACCAATACCAGACTCTCCAAGCGTCTCTCGTGTCATCTTCAAGAAGGGCCATTTTCATTCACTATAGGGAAAAACATAACAGGAGACCAGAAAGAGCTGAGCTTATAAAGAACATAGAAATTATTGACCATGCACCGGACCGAAACGCCTACGTTATCTTGAAGCATTACACATATTAGAGAAAAAACCGACTATCAACACGGTAAAAGAAACAGAGTTTTCTTCCACCTATCATAAGAGAATGGTGGCGCAAGAAAGTCCAACCGACTACTATACCGCCACGAGAGAGAGAGAGGAGAGATCGAGGGGGGAGGAGACAGAGAAGAGAGAGAGAGAGAGATCGAGAGAGAGAGAGAGAGAGAGAGAGAGAGAGAGAGAGAGAGAGAGAGAGAGAGAGCAGAGAGGAGCATGCAGAGAGAGAGATAGAGAGAGTGAGAAGGAGCGAACGAGAAAGAGAGAGAGAGAGAGGAACTTGCAGAAACGAGAGAGAGAGAAAGAGCGGAAGAAGTAGAGAGAGAAAGCGGGAGAGAACGAGCGTAAGATTATATCAACTGTACAGCCTGCCGCCCAAGAGGTGGGTACCCCGCCAACCAACACCCAACCGACGCTAATAACCCCGTCCAAACTACGTAGGTCTGAACGCCTCAGGGGGAGATTTCGTTACCATCCAACGACCAATTAAAATCCGTTCCCACCGACCCGCCCACCGATTGTACACAACCTTGCATGCTATAAATACTTGTAAAACGTATCTTAATTCACTTTACTGTAAACTCTCATAGATGACTGCCTGTGCGCTGTCGACACGTTAGAGGAATAAACCTAAGACAAATGAAAATCTTTACATGTCCTTAGGAAACTTAATACACCAGCTACATGCTGACGAGAAAAAGATAATAAGAAGAATTGAGAAGATTCTATATAAATTAATGCCGTTGAACAGCTATTATTATTATTATTATTATTATTGTTGTTGTTGTTGTTGTTGTTGTTGTTGTTGTTGTTGTTGTTGTTGTTGTTGTTGTTGTTGTTGTTGTTGTTATAATAAAAATGTGCACTGATTTTTCTTACAGGGATGCTGAACTGGTTGAGCACCTATTAAAAGTGCCTTAATGTTCTCTTCATTCACTTCATAACTCGTCAGTAACCCATGACTATGCATACATCCGCAGCAGCACTTGGAGACTGGCACAGTCTTTACCAAACTTATACCAAAGCTGTGAGAATATGGCAAAAATAAAAAATAGTGAGGTAGGTTAATCCATGTTGTTTGGTGAGCACCATTTGATATTATGTGCAGATTTTAAAAATCTGTATATAACTTTTTCTGTTGCTTTTCAGAATTCAAGTCAAGAACTGTGGGAAAAGTATCATTATTTGCCAAAATAAAAGGATTTCTAGATGACTTAATATTGACTATATAGTAAGCATAAATTTTTTATGTCCAACCTTTATTATTAGACCAGAATGTGAAGCTGGAATATGGGAATGCCAAAACACGCCTGTTCGTTTTATTTATAAAACAATGTTATTCACAGAGACACCAACTTTTTCTTATTAGTTATTGTTTTAGGTAAAAGACAATCACTAATACTGTCATTGTTCTATGTTTTGGAGCCAAGTTGTTTTTTTGTAAATAGAACGTCATAGGTTGCAAGTTCAGTCCTTATAGGCTGTGATACATATTCACTTGCATACCACCTGGGTGTTCTTTTGGCTATCATTGGGTGTTTTGAAAGCTACACAGGGCTACTTGCTGAGGCAGTAGCTATACATCTTCTCTCCATGAAGTCTCACTTGAGTGGAGAGGGGACTTGGGCATTGATCTAGTTTGTGTATTTATCTTTAATCTTTGTATAATCATTAACTTGCGCATTGCATCTGCTGCTCACTAGCTTGAAATCTTTTTAAACCCTTAAACATAATGTGTTCCAACTTACGAATGGTTCGCTCTGCTTCAGATATCTTTATGTCAAACTTTTCTATACCATATGACATTTATTATTATTATTATTACGTCTTACATATAATTACTATTTTCATACAATCAACTTACCTGTCAGATATATACTTAGCTAAAACTCCGTCGTCCCCAACAGAAATATTCCCGTTTTCTATCATATTTTCTCTGTCGCCGGTGGTATCAACATTGTTGTTACTACCTCCTGACCTGAAATCTTATTTCAAAGCTATTGATCTTCTTTCATCGAACTTTTTGGTGACGTACCTGGATCGTTGTTTTGGCATTCGCTACTGTGGACTGGATTTGGACTTGCTTTTTTATTTTTCTGCAGAATGTCTGATTCAAGTGTTAGTGTGAGAATGTGTGTGAATGTAGGCTGCAAGGTGAGGATACCGAAGGCTTCGGTTGATCCTCACACTGTATTTCGTAAATGTAGAGGGTTTGAATGTTCTTTAACTAATACCTGTCATGAATGTGAGAGGTTGAATGCTGAAGAATGGAAGACTCTAACTTCTTACTTGAAGAAGTTAGAGAGGGATAGAGTTAGACGGGCTGCATCAAAGGCTGTGTGTACAAGGCCTATTGAGCCTTTTATTGAGTCTATCTCTCCTAATGTTAATGTTTTTGATTCTCCCTCTGTATCGGGACCTTCACAGGCTTTGCAATCAGAATCGGCCTCTGAAATCGCCAACCTGAAGGCTACTATTCACAGGACGAGAACCAAAATGGCGGCCTTGCAAGGTAAGGATAGTGACAGTGACTTGTTCAGTGAGTGAGTGCTCCCCAGTGTTGTGGAGGGGGCGTTTGATCGTCTCTGCGATGCTCCCAGGCCTAGACCGCTTCCAAGCTCCCATGCCCAGAGGAGAAGGAAAGTCGAAAGCCTTAAGGAGGTCGTGGAGAATCCCCTACGGTCAGACGTCCCTTCAGCAGACTCTGTCTCGCAACAGACTGCTCAGGACCGCTTCAGGAAAAGCATCCTGCGAGAGTGTTTCTCTTCTTCTCCCTCTCCTTCACCTAAACTAGGGTGGAAGGACTCGGATCTTTCCAGGCCCCTGAAAAGGCATTGGAAAGAACCTTCTTTTAACTCAAGCCCCGAGCGCTTCTCTGATGAAGCTCCCTCCTTCGCTCAAGAAGGCGAAGGTTGTTTCGACGTCTCCCTGCATGGACGTAGCGGATCGTACTCCTTCGAGGTCTCCCTCTCCTCCCATTGAAGAGGACGCTGGAGAAGCTTCTAAGAGGATCCTACTAGCTGTTCAAGAGCAGCTAGCCTCCTTGGTTGGAGTTCTTGCTAGAGATCCTCCTCGCAAGAAGGACGTTGCGCTTCCTGTTAAGAAGTCTCATCTTCTTTCCCCTGCCAGGCGCGAGGCGCCTTCCAGGCATGAAGTTTTCTCTTCCAAACATGTAGAAGAGGATCTTCATTTCAGAACAAGCGCAAGAGAGGCATATGCCAGGAGGCGCGATTTGGCGTCAGGCCATGGCGCGAGGCGCCAATCAGACAAGAAGAGTCTTTCAGGCGCGAACAGCCTTCCACGCACGAGCCTACCAGGCGCGAGGCGCCAGCCAGGCGTGAGGATTTAACCAGGCGCGAGGAGTTTGCCAGATGCGAGGCGCCAGGCAGGAGCGAGGAGCCAGCCAGGCGCGAGGCGCCAGCCAGGCGCGAGGTGCCAGCCAGGCGCGAGGCGCCAGCCAGGTGCGAGGCGCCAGCCAGGCGTGAGAGCCCAACCAGGCGCGAGGCGTCATCCAGGCACGAGGCGCCAGCCAGATGCGAGGAGCCAGCCAGGCGCGAGGCGCCAGCCAAGTGCGAGGCGTCTTCCAAGCGCGAACCGTCAACCAGGCGTGAAGCGCCAACCAGAAGTGAGGCGCCAACTTTTGTCAAGAGGGACTCTGTACATTCTCTTAGTCCCTCTCCTATCAGGAGTTTGTCTCCCACAGATAGAAGACTTTGATTTTGATGCGGATTCTCCTTTGGACCCCGGTATAGACGAGAATTCAGAAGACGAGGCTCGTGGTAGGGTAGGACTCTCAAGCTACAAAGTCTTGACAGCCCTTCTGCTTGAGGAGTATGGGGACGCGTTAACTCCTGCCGCTCCTCCTTCTCCGCGCTCTCTGTTTTCAAGTGCAAAGGTCCCTAAGTCTTTGTCTTTCCTGAAAATGAGGCCTACCATCTCTATGAAGAGGGCTCTTCAGTCACTTAATGCATGGATGGATACGAAGAAGGAGCTTGTCAGGACGGTCTTCTGCATGCCCCCGGCAAGACTCGCTGGCAGAAGGGGCATTTGGTACCAAACGGGGGAGAATATGGGTCTTTCTCTCCCTTCCTCGGCTGAAGCAAACTTCTCTACTTTAGTTGATGCTTCTAGAAGACATGAACTGAACTCTGCCCGTGTGACTTGGGGCATTTCGGAACTGGATCATCTCCTCAAGGGACTCTTCCATGTTTTGGAAGTCTTCAATTTCTTGGATTGGTCCCTTGGGGTGATGTCTAAGAAGGCTCATGACTCAGAGGGTCTCGACCCGGAAGTACTTCTTTGTACATTGTCGTGCATCGACAAGGCAGACAAGATGGCTCCTTAGAAGTTTCCTCTTTATTTGGAGCGGGACTGCTTAAGAAGAGGACGGTATTCAGTGCTTTCTTGACCAAGGCGGTCTCCCACTCTCAAAGAGCAGCACTGATTTACTCTCCCATGTCTGACTTTTTGTTTTGTTTCCTTCTCAGTTGGTGAAGGACATTTCCCGATCACTAACTGAGAAGGCGACGCAAGACCTTCTCCTTCAGTCTTCTAGGAAGAAGAGACCTGCTGCTACGGTTGAGAAGAAAGGCCGAGTAACGTCTTTCAGCCCTTTCGAGGAGGCCCTCCCTCCAGAGCTGCCCTCAAAAAGGAAGGCTCCTAGAGGGGAGAGGTAGATCTGCCTTCCTTCCCTTTAAGAAGGGAAAGTGATTCTACGCTCCTCCAAACACCAGTAGGTGCCAGGCTCCTAGGATTTGTGGAGGCCTGGGCACGCATCAACACGGACGCTTCATCAATGTCTGTGATAAGGAAGGGGTACCTTATCCCCTTCCAGGACAGTCCTCCCCTGACTTCAACTCCGCGGGAACTGTCCCGCCAGATACAGGGACCCTGTTGCTGAGGGATACTCTTCGACTAAATGGTGGATCAGATGTGGGACAAGAAGAGCGATAGAACTAGTGCTGGATCAAAACTCCCCGGGGTTTTACAATCGCCTTTTTCCTGGTTGCAAAGGCCTCGGGGAGCTGGAGACCAGTTCTAGACGTCAGCGCTCTGAACAAATTCGTTCAGAAGGAGAAGTTCTCCATGGAGACTTCGGCCTCAGTCCTTTCAGCTATGCGCCAAGGAGATTGGATGGTTTCACTGGATCTCCAGGATGCCTATTTTCACGTCCCGATTCACCCTTCGTCGAAGAAGTACCTCCGTTTCATGACGGGGGAAGGATCTTTCAGTTCAGGGCCTTGTGTTTCGGCCTGTCCACAGCTCCTCAGGTCTTCACAAGCCTGATGAAGAATGTGGCGAGGTTTCTTCACCTCAAGGGTGTAAATATCTCTCTGTATCTGGACGACTGGCTCATCAGAGCCAGATCAGAGAGGCAGTGTTTGGAGGACCTTATTTTGACCCTGAACCTTATCAAGTCGTTGGGATTACTCGTGAACCTCGAGAAGTCGCAACTGACCTCCAGACAGAACATAGTCTATCTGGGGATTCAGATGGATTCTCGGGGTTTTCGAGTATTTCCTTCGCTAGAGAGACTCGTGAAAGGCTTGGAGAAAGTCTCTCCTCTTCTTAGGAAAGAACGGACTTCGGCGAGGGAATGGTTGAACCTTCTAGGGACCCTTTCCTCGCTTGAACAGTTCTTTCCTCTAGGAAGACTTCATTTACGTCCACTTCAATTCTTCCTCAAGAGGTCTTGGAGTTGGAAGACCGGACTTCTATCAGATTTTCTTCCTCATTCCAGTGGAGATGAAGCCTCTCCTAGAATGGTGGTTGCCCCCGTTAAAGGAGAAAAAGGGAATCTCCCTAAAGGTTCAGAACCCAAGCCTAGTGTTATACTCCGACGCGTCGGAGAAGGGTTGGGAAGCAACATTAGGTACGAGAGAGGTGTCAGGCACCTGGGAAGCAGCACAGGTGTCCTGGTACATAAACTGCAAAGAACTCTTTGCTGTACACCTGGCACTGAATAACCTAGAACCTTTTGTGTCAAACAAAGTAGTTCAAGTAAATGTGGACAACACCACCGCGCTTGCCTACATTCGGAAACAAGGAGGGACTCACTCCTTGTTCCTTTACGAGCTAACGAGAGACCTGCTGCTTTGGACTTCCCAGAGGAACATCTCCCTTCTTACGAGATTTGTTCAGGGAGAAAGGAACGTAAGGGCAGACAGGCTGAGCAGGAGGAACCAGGTCCTTCACACAGAGTGGACCCTCCACTCAGAAGTGTGTCAGAGTCTCTGGTCTCTTTGGGGGACTCCTCATGTGGATCTCTTCGCCACATTCCTCTCCAAAAGACTGGAAGTCTTTTGCTCTGTGGTAGAAGACCCCAGAGCTCTGATAGTTGACGCCTTCCTGCTAGACTGGTCTCACGTAGACGTCTACGCTTTTCCACCTTTCAAGATCCTGGGACAAGTTCTGAAGAAATTTGTGGCTTCAGAGGGGACAAGGATGACCCTGATAGCCCCCTTTTGGCCGGCACAAGATTGGTTCACAGAGGTGGTGGAGTGGACAGTAGATTTTCCCAGATCCCTTCCAAGAAGGATGGATCTTCTCAGACAGCCACACTTCCAGAGATATCATCAAAACCTCCCCGCTCTCACTCTGACTGCCTTTCGACTATCGAAAGACTTGTCAGAGCGAGAGGGTTTTCTCGCAAGGTTGCAATCGCGAGAGCCCGCAGAGCCTCCACTAGACGAGTATATCAGTCTAAGTGGGAAGTTTTTAGAAGGTGGTGCAAGTCTAAGAAGTTGTCCTCCTCCACTACCTCTGTGACTGAAATCGCTGATTTCTTGTTGTTCCTAAGAGAAGACTCTCATTTATCTGTATCCACAATAAAGGGATACAGGAGCATGCTTTCTGCAGTCTTCAGGAATAGAGGCCTAGATCTTGCAGATAATAAGGATCTCCACGATCTTATAAGATCCTTTGAAACTACTAAGTCTAGGGAACTGGCTCTTCCTAGCTGGAACCTAGACGTAGTGCTCAAGTTCCTGTCATCTGAAAGGTTCGAACCTCCTCATTTGGCTTCGTTTCGAGACTTAACAAGGAAATGCTTATTCCTCTTATCTTTAGCAACAGCTAAAAGAATTAGTGAGCTACATGCCCTAGAGGATAAAGTAGGATTCAAGGGGGACTCAGCCATTTGCTCGTTCAAAGCTTTATTTTTAGCTAAAAACGAGAACCCCTCAAATCTCTGGCCTAAGACCTTCGAGGTTAAAGGCTTATCGAGTCTCGTCGGTAGAGAAACAGAAAGATCTCTTTGTCCTGTAAGTGCACTAAAATTCTACCTTCAGAGGAAAAACCAGATGGGGGGCTCTAGACAAGGTCTTTGGTGCGCGGTAAAAGACCCCACAAGACTGATGTCTAAGAATGCTCTAGCGTTCTTTGTGAGAAACGTCATTACAGACGCGCATAAGATCTGTCCTGACGACGCGTTTCGACTTTTGAGAGTGAAAGCTCATGAAGTGAGAGCAGTAGCGACGTCTCTCTCGTTTCAAAAGAATATGTCACTAAAGAACATCTTGGAAGCGACATTTTGGAGATGCAACTCAGTATTTGCATCTCACTACTTGAGAGATGTTCGTGTGACCTACGAGAAATGTTTTTCTCTAGGTCCTTTCGTGTCTGCGGATATGATCCTGGGTATAGAAGCTAACACCGATCCTTAAATTTGTACATACCTTCTAATAGATATGTTCTAGACTTTCTGCTGACAATAGTGCTAGATGTCGCACTGGCGGCCGTTCACTATTGTTCAGTAAGGAACTCTTGTGATATCTTATTAGATGAGTATTAATTTTTTTTTGAAAATTTTATGTATGTGTGCGTAATGTGTTGTTGAGTTCTGGTTGTTGTGAAGAGTTTGGGGATAACTCTGAACAATCTTTAGTACTAACATGGTGGTTAGGATCACTTGATCGGGATCGTTTGTGTGCTCCTTCATAAGGTGTATTGTCATATAAGTGGATTAGCACCCATTGACAAAGTCCTTTTAGGCTTTGCCGAGTAAGCGGATAAGACCATCGGCAGACCCACAAGAAACTCTTGGCCATAGATCACATATCTCGCTGAAAGTTTCTTGAGGTATGCAGACTTCTGGGCAGCAGCCAAACAAAGTCTAACACCTATCAGGTAGGAACCAAGGTTTTTTATATACCTACAACATATGTTGTTTACCTGTCTATTCCAGTAGTTAGCGGTCTCTTACCCTCCACCAAAGGGTGCCAATCAGCTAAGTATATATCTGACAGATAAGTTGATTGTATGAAAATGATATTGTTATGATACAATAAAGTTTCATACATACTTACCTGGCAGATATATACGATTAATGGCCCACCCAGCCTCCCCGCAGGAGAAAGGTGGAAGAGAGAAAATATGATAGAAAACGGGAATGGTTCCTAGTCCTGCCACCCAGGGCAGGCCGGTAGATCACCTGACCTACCTGTAGCGAGTGGCGCGAAATTTGAATTTCTGTTGGGGACGACGGAGTCTTAGCTAAGTATATATCTGCCAGGTAAGTATGTATGAAACTTTATTGTATCATAACAATATCATTATTACAGTATTTAGAATGAGTGAACTTTAAGTCTGAAATCCCTTACATAAAAAAAGCAAAAAGAGGGAGAGAAGAAGAAAACAGATGATTGATATCAGAGATACATAAATCAACAAACAGATATATACAGGCAGTCCCCAGTTATCGGCAGACTCACTTAATGGCGATCCAGTTTTATGGTGCCAGTAATAGAGTTTTGGCGCCATAACATACCTAACAGAGGTGCCATTAACCGAAACTCAGTGCCATAAGCGCCATAAATTGCAGTTTTGGTTAATTGTGGCTTTTGCTTATCAGCACCCATGAGAAGGGAAGGGACACCCCCCCCCCCCCCCCACAACAACAACCAGGTACTGTCTATATATAAGTAAACAAGAGCGCAGGTCAGAAAAGGAAGAAATGAATACAGGACACATAAGTAATAATTATAAAGTTCCACAGAGTCATATTTATAGATTTTAGAGGTCAAGAGGTAAAACCCAGACCAAGATAAGGTAGTATGGGTAAAGCTAGGAAACTTGGCGGGAGGAGACCTGAGGAATGAATGAAAAGTAAAATATAACATTTCAGCCAGTACAAAACAAATGCTGCAACAAAGCTTTAGGATTGTTTATAGTGCAGTGCAAAACCCAAAGCACATTGTAAGGGAAAAGTACATCTCTTTAATCTCCAGAGGATAGAATTAAGCTGCAAAGCGAGAACTGACAATTTCTCTCTCTCTCGCTTTCATATCATTTGCCAAGTAAACACGTATTGTTCAGTAACTCAGCTTTTGTTTTTGTAAAGTTCACCTTCGTCATGTCTTTCTTTTCTAAAAACATACAAAAGCAACTGACTTTAGCAACCAGTCAGGCAGCAGATAGATAAATTGTTAATGCTTGGTGATTGTCTACAGGACTTCCTACCCTTCCAGACAATAGTGTGTTGTAATGACTGTATGTACTGTGTGCAAGTTACATCAGTTGCTGTAGACCCCATTGTATTTGCAGGGGATGTGTACCAGACCCCCGTAAATAGTTAAAATCTTTGAATACTTAGAACTTCTTCAAAAAATGCTTATAACTGCCTATCTTGAAATTTCAAATACCAAATGTATATGTATGTACCTTAAGTAACATCCTACATCAAATTTACCTTAAATGATTATCTTATTACTGAATTAATCTTGGAGATTATATTATTAATATTTCAAAGTTGTCTTTAGCATTAGTACACATAAGATATATGTATACATAGGCACTTTTCAGAGAGAGAGAGAGAGAGAGAGAGAGAGAGAGAGAGAGAGAGAGAGAGAGAGAGAGAGAGAGAGAGAGAGAGAATGTATGTCTTATGTGTTGTCCGTGCATTGGTTTGTTGTGCCATTCCTCTGTTCTGTTTGTCATTCTCCTGTCTGTATATTTCTGAGTCTTCGTCCACTGTTATCGGTCCCTCTTCCCATGCACTCTTGAGCCACTCGTCTTCACTGGTTTTCAGATATTGCCCAGTGCTCTGTTCTCGATGTTGATGCAGACCTGTATGCTTAGTAGCCCTCTCCCTCGTGTTATGCGTAGTCTGTCCGTATTTGCTCTTGGGTGTAGTGCTTTGAGTATTGTCTTATGTTTCCTAGTTTTCTGGTCTATGCTGCGGAGTTCTGCCTTTGTCCATTCCACTACTCCTGTGATGTATCGGATTACTGGTAC